>NC_141155.1:118651867-118803474 GCF_053477565.2 Lygodium microphyllum
ACTTGAAAACCAAGGACAAATGTTCATAATGTTCTTTCTCATTTTGACTAAACACCAAAATATCATCAAAGAAGACAATAACACAATGCTGATATTTCAAAAATATACGGTTCATCATTCTACTAAATGTAGCAGGTGCATTAGTCAATCCGAAAGGCATCACTAAAAATTCATAATGACCAAATTGTGTTCTAAATGCAGTCTTGAATATGTCAGACTTGTCTAATCTCACCTGAGGATAACTAGATTTAAGGTCTATTTTACTAAATATGGCAGAACCTTGCAGTTTATCCATAAGGTCATCGACTCTAGGAATTGGATACCTATTCTTTACAGTGATCTTATTTAAAGCACGATAGTCAATGCACATACGATAAGTATTATTATTATTCTTTACTAACAAAACAGGTGCACCAAATGGAGAACTATTAGGTTTAATCAATCCTCTATTTAGTAATTCCTCAACTTGATTTTGAATTTCTTTTTGCTCTATCTGTTTATGCCTATATGGTGCTTTACAAGGTGGTTGTGTACCAGGAATCAAATCTATTTTGTGGTCTTCAGGACGTGAAGGAGGTAAACGAGGTGGTAGATCTTCTGCAAAACAGTCTTTAAAGTGTGCAAGAAATTCTTTATGCCTGGGGTGCATATGATTTTCTTTAACTTGCAGTTCATTCACCCAAATGAGATAAGATTTGCTACTTTTGCGTAATGCACGTTTAGCTTGAGTATGCGAAAATAGTGGAAAAGCACTAGATGTATGCATACCATACAATGTAATATGTTTTCCTTGAGAGTTAATATTAATTGAATGTGTGGAATAATCTATATCAGGGTTATGTTGATGACGCCAAGGCATACCTAAAATAATATCACTGGATTGTAATGGTACAACTAGAAAATTCCTTCTTTTAGTGTATTCACCAATTTGAATTTCTAAATTATGCACTTCTTGTGTTCCATTATACCTTGTGCCTAAAAATGCTGCTTTAATACGATAATGCGTAGGAACAGTTTGTAATTTCAATTCTTTCACTAACTTTGCAGAAATAAAATCTTGAGTACTACCATCATCATACAAAATAATCTTTTCTTTTCCATGCACTAAACATTTCATTGTCAATAAAGAATGTGGAGTTGGCATACCTGGTAAAGTATCCGAAGGAGTAGTAATGTCGTCTTCATCTTCCATGAAATCAGGCATTTCTTCATGTTCTTCATCTTCCATTGCTCCAAGGTAGTTGATATGGACAGGTGGCTTCTTCGATTGGAAATTAGCTGCTAGATGTTCAGGTTGGTGGCATTTGTAACACACTATAGGTTTGGCTTTAGATACATTGTTTGCAATGGCAGGAAGTCTAGGAATATTAGGATTTGGCTGTGGAATTGGCTTGTGGTTTTGATTGGTATTGGATGGTAAAGCAGGTGGTTTTGCCCAAGTCTTACGGAAAGATGATGAAGGAAAACGACTTTGATTAAATCTTCTAAAATTTGAGTTGAATTGCTTAGATCCATAGTTACCATTGGTTTGAAATTGCTGTGGACACTTGTCTCTTCCTCGAAGCTTGTCTTCAGTGTCATGAGCTAAAGAAATTGTGTCTTCAAGAGTTGTAGGCTTGAGCATATTGACTTTAGCGTAGTAATGCCCAAGTAATCCAGACATATATTTGCGCTTGTGTGTCGCTTCAGGTACGTCTTCAAGCATGCGTAGCTAGAGTACTGCATTCCAAAAGCGTTCGGTGTACTGAGGAATAGGCTCACGATCTCTTTGCTGAAGAAGGTCCCATTGCTTTATGGTTTTTTCATGAAATTGTGGAGGAAGGAAATTCTGCATAAACTTCTTCTTGAAATTCTCCCAGGTAGTGGGACAATCTATACTTTTACGAACCACGGTCCACCAAAGAGATGCTCTATCCACTAAATGATTAGTGACACACTTGATTTTATCTTTTTCTGCGTATGTTTCCTCATGAAAATAATCATCAAACTGACTGATGAATGTAAGAACAATTTTTCCATCTCGAGTGCCATTGAAAGTACGGAATTTGAAATTTCTTTTACTTATCTTTGTTTCTTTGCGGATGGATTGAGCTTCGAGAGTCGCGTCGATGGTACATCGGACAAGATCTTCAGATTGTGGTTCCTCTTTGTTGGTAGTCGATCTTTGTAAATTAGCCAATTGAGCTTGTAATGCTTGCCTAGCTCGTCGTTCTTCATCCAACTGCATCATAATTAAATCCAGCTTTTGCTCCATCGTAGGTTCAGGAAGATCGCCTTCAGCCCATTAAATCATCCATATGTGGTTCCGTCATCCTGCAAAACTTCAAAAGACCTCACACTCTCAAAATCCAATTAGCGGGATGAGAGTAGCTCAAGATCGGGTATACAAGGCTTATATATTTTTGTGTGTGGCTTTCACAATCTTCGTCTTTGGCTATTGTAGGATTTGTAATCTTTGAAAAATCTATGTTTTATCCTTCTACATGTGTTGAAACTGGTTCAACAAGCCTGCGTATGCGAACAATACCTTCCAATGAACAACTTTGCAGTTCGGAGTTTCTATGTAGGAACAGCCCTTCTAGGAGTTTTGAGCACAAGTCAGTTATGACTTCAGGTGACTTGTCTGACTTGCAGAGTTGCAGACTTATGTGACTTGAAGAATACCTGAACTTGCAGAACTTGAGTGGCTTGCTGTAATCACAAGACTTGGAAAACTTGAATGATTAGGAGGATTTATGACTTATAGCTTAGATAACTAAGCTTGGTGATAACAGTCGATGATTTTTTAAGGGGGGGGGGGGGGAGGGGGCGCGCCGTTTTTCCACGCCAAAAATCACGCTGAGGACATGTTGAGTTACCAGATGTCAAATTTTTGTGGCCTTTAAGCTTTATTATTAAGCTTAATACTAATGAAAGATTTTAAGCTTTTGAAGATATAGAGCTTATCTCTGTTTAACTGTGGAAAAACGTTTTGGAGAAGAGGATGTAGGAGTAGTCCTCCGCTGTTGCAAGCCGGTCCTTTGCGATCTGAGGATGGAAACAGAGGTTCTTGACCGTTAGGAATCCACCCGTATCGACCGTTCGCGATGAGATTGACCGTAGAGCTCGATTGTTCCAGGAGCTCCGCCTTCGCACAAGATGGGTAGCGATTGGAAGCTCTTCATCTCAGCTTCGCTCTGATACCACTGATGCACAGATCGGATGCCGTATGCTTGCGTAGTGAATGCCGGAAGGTCCCCAAGAACAAAAGAACTCTACTTTTTGCACAAAACTCAAGGTAAAAAGCATGCACGACATGAACAAGAGACCAATTGGGTACAATCTCCCCCCATGCCTTGTGTGAGCGCTCTACAAAGCATGTATTTTATGTATTAATCATCTTCAAGCTCAAATAATAGCCCAAATTACAAAATAGCAAGCTTTTGGCTTTTGAGTTTGCTTTAATACAAAATAGAAATAAATCTAATGGGCGGTGCCCAAAGAGTCAGGCATACCCAATACAATGTCCAAGTACAAATAACATAATCGTGCGCCCATGTGCATACAAAATAATAAATAAATATCCAACACCTCAATAAATAGGCGCGACAAAATATAGGCGCCATGCCTAAGGTATGTGCCCATCAAAATATAAGTGATAACTCGAATACTCGCTATCCTCCAATGCTTTCCTCCGCCACTGCTGCTATCTCTACACATCAATTGAAGCATTCACAATCATTAGTAAAATAATACAATTAAACCGACAAAAGTGAATACCTAGCAGTCTTCAGCTACATAAATAAATCAACTGGTTAGAAATAAATCCTAACCTTAATTTATTACGAGTGCGCACTCTAAACTCATAAACGTTTATTAATTTAATATGTATTTTACAAAATCACCCGCTATGGAATCACCCATGTACACACTAAATTAATGAAACGCCCGAAAAGGATAGGCGTTCCCATCAACTTCTCGCACAAAGAATCCACTTTGTGTATGAGCCCCGTGTCAAGATTGTGGGAGAGAAGGAAGGAGTCTCGCTTGAAGCTTTCTTGCTTGCACAATGGGGGAAGACACACAAGGGTGGAGGCTGAAAACAGTTTTCCTCTTCTTAGTTGTGTAAGCCAAAAGAACTCAAGTACAAAGAAATAGAAGAACCCTCTATATGGGTCTCAAACCAAACTCAACTAACTAAGGTGGCATACTAACTGAGCCACGAACTAGAGTAGATAAGGATAGCTATCATGTAGCTATTATTCAGGGGCGGTGTACCAACCGCATCTGCAACTGACAAGTCGGTGACATAAATACACAACGGTCACCCTGGCGTATCACGAGTAGAGCTCGATATCTCAACACTCCCCCTCAAGCTCAATCCCAATTCCTACACACTAAGCAGGTCTCTGAACTTGCGCAGCTTCTCTGCGCCCAATGCCTTCGTGAATATGTCAGCTACCTGATCCTCTGTGCTGACATAAACTAGATCAATAAGACCTAGTAAAACCCTCTCTCGCACATAGTGATAATGCACCTCAATGTGCTTTGTTCTAGCATGATAGACTGGGTTATTTGCCAAGTGTATACTACTCATGTTGTCACAATAAATGACAACTGGCCCATCTGTAGACTGATGCATATCATAAAGTAGCTTATGCAACCAAGCTACCTCACATGCAGCCATTGCTGCACCCCTGTACTCAGCCTCTGTGCTCGACAAGGCAACTGTAGGCTGTTTCTTGCTGCTCCAAGTGACTGCAGCACTCCCAAAAGAGAACACATATCCACTAGTAGATCGTCTATCAGAAATACTACCAGCCCAATCAGCATCAGTGTATCCATGCAACTGTATCTGAACCCCAGTCTCATAAAATAGTCCATACTGCAATGTGGACTTCACATACCTGAGTATGCATCTAGCCGCATCCAAATGTGGTTTCCTTGGAGCCTGCATAAACTGACTTACCAATCCAACAGCATAGCTCAAATCTGGCCTGGTAATAGTCATATGAATCAAACTTCCTACTATGCGTCTGTACATAGTAGGGTCTTCTAGAAACTCACCTACATCTGTGCTCAGCTTCACATTCTGCTCCAAAGGAACTGAAATAGGCTTACAGCCTGTCATCCCATATTTGGACAACATGTCCAATCCATACTGCCTCTACAAGAGCTGTATCCCACTTGGTGATCTAATCACCTCAATGCCCAAGAAATAACGCAGCTCTCCCAAATCCTTCATCTCAAACTTCTGCTTCAATAGCATTTTCACATGAAGGATATCTTCATCACTGTCACCTGTCATAATCAAATCATCAACATAAATGACAAGTAGCATAATACCTTTCTCTGTTTTTCTCACATAAAGTGAGAAATCTGCCTTGGAAATCTGAAAGCCAATAGTGACAAGATACTGTCCTATCTTGTCAGACCATGCTCTAGGTGCTTGCTTCAAGCCATACAAGGCTTTCTTCAACCTGTAAACAAACTCAGGATGAACAGCATGCACATAACCTGGTGGCTGCTCCATATAGACCTCTTCTTGCAAATCACCATGCAAGAAGGCATTCTTTACATCCATCTGATGTAAAGACCATCCCTTTGATGCAGCCATAGCAATGACTGCTCTTACGGTTGCCATCCTTGCAACCGGATTGAATGTTTCTTCATAGTCAATGCCATATGTTTGTGCATACCCCTTGACCACTAATCTTGCCTTGTATCTGTTCACAGAACCATCTGCATTGTGCTTCACCTTATAAACCCACTTACAGCCAATTGCATTCTTACCTTTAGGCAAAGGTACCAATTCCCATGTAGCATTTGCTTCCAAGGCATCCATTTCTTCATCCATGGCTTTCTCCCATTTTTCTTTTCCCATGGCTTGCTCAAAAGAAGTGGGTTCTGGTTCCTGTATCACTTTGACCATATATGCATAGTGAATGGCTGTAAATCCATCATATTTCAGCCTATCCACAGGATACCTAGCTCTCGTAGACCTGCGCAAAGTAGGTTCACTCCCAGGTGCTCTCAAAACATCCCTGGTCTTCCTTACTCCAGGTGTAACAATAGAAGGAATACCCAACTCATCATCAATGCTCTGTTCTGAGCCACTGGATTCACCATCCACATAAGAGTGACCTGCATTCATATCAAACATGGGCTGATCAACCTTCTCTTTTCCTTTTCGTGATACCTGCATACCACTATTTGCATTACTTTGAGAAGATTCTCCTGATCTCAATCTGCCTGTCCATGGCGAAGAATGTGAACCACTACTAGAGGATGCTCCAGGTCCACTAATATTTTGTGACTGCTGTTGTGAATTTTGTGCATCTACATCATCAATCACATTTACTGGTTTATACCAGCTACTCATCTCATCAAAAACAACATCTCTGCTCACTGTAAACTTACGAGTAGAAGGGTTATAGCATCTATACCCTTTTTGCTGCAGAGAGTAACCAATAAAGATGCACTTCTCAGCTTTTGGATCCAACTTGGATCTCAGCTCATCTGGCACATGTACATAGGCAATGCAACCAAAAATTTTCAAATGAGAAATATCTGGTTTCCTACCAGTATACATCTCCTCTGGAGTCATTCCATGTATTGCTGCAGTGGGAGTCCTGTTCATTATGTAGACTGCTGTAGCAACTGCTTCAGCCCAATAAAAATCTGGCAAGTCTTTTTCATTTAGCATGGCACGAGATACCTCTCCAATATGCCTATTTTTTCTTTCTGCAATTCCATTTTGTTGTGGGGTATGACTGCATGAATATTGCTGCTTTATGCCATGCTCCTGCAGGAACCTTGCAAACTCATTTGAGAGGTACTCTCCCCCTCCATCTGACCTTAGGCATTTTATCTGCAGGCCTGTTTCTTTTTCAACCATCGCTTTAAGAGTTTTGAAATGCCCAAAAACTTCACTTTTCTTTTTCATAAAATACACCCAAACTTTTCTGCTATAGTCATCAATAAAACTGACAAAATAATGACAGCCTCCAAGAGATGCAGCTTTAGTTGTCCACACATCAGAGTGGATTAATTCCAATGGCTTCTCACTCTCTTGAACATGTCTAGGAAATGGTTTCCTTGCCTGTTTTCCAAACTGACAGGCTTCACATACCTTATGCATTTCTGCAACCTTGAATTTCGGCAAACCTGCAACAATATTTTGGGCCTGCATTGATTTAAGTCGCTGTACATTAACATGACCAATGCGTTTATGCCAGATATCAATATCTGCAACTACACCGGTCCCATGTGCAAACATTGCTGCACTCAATTCAGACATGTCTACATCCAATGTAAACATTCTGCCCTTCTTCTTTCCTTTTGCTATCAAGCGACCTTTATTTTTCATGTCCTCAACAAAGCATCCATGAGGATTAAATCTGACCTGCAAGCCCTGTTCAACCATTTGACCAACAGAAACCAGATTCTTGGTGATATTCGGGACATGAAATACATCGGACAGGTATTTCTTTTTCCCATCCTGCATAGACAAGTGAATTTTTCCAATCTGCACAATAGGATGTGCAGTATCATCACCAGTCTCCACAAATCCTAGTTTTTCCATTTTCCTTGCATCCTCCATCCATTCTGCATGACCTGTCATGTGGTTTGATGCACCTGAGTCAACATACCATACATCATTGCTTTCTTCTGCACTTGTCACAGAATTGTTCATGTGCTGCACCATAAACAAGTGCTCATTTCTGTCATCACCCTGTCTACTAGAAGATGCATAATTCCCTTGTTGCAGTTTTCCATTCATGATGTCATTCTGCTTTTTATAGCAGTCTTTAGCCATATGACCCATTTTACCACAGTAGTAGCATTCAACATTACTGTTTGCATTTTGGCCTCTTTGCCATCCACCACGACCTCTTTGGCTCCCCCTGCCTCTAGAGTTATCACGTCCTCCTCCATAGGACTGGTTTTCTTGAGTCTGCTGCATATTCTGATTTCTGCCACGGCCTCCAAATCGGCCTCCTCTACCTCTGCCTCTACCTCTTCCAGCATTTGAGTAGAAGACAACTTCTTTTGAAGTTCCTCCTGAAGAAGATGCACCACCATTTCTCTGTTCCTCAGAAATTAGAAGAGCAATCAACTCCTCAAAATCAAGAAATCTTTCACGAACTGAAATGGATGTCCGAAACTGTGCATAATCCTTTCCTAGACCATTCAAGGTCACAGAAACTAAATCATCATCTTCCACTGGCGACCCAATGGAAGCAAGTGCATTTGCAATCTTCTTCACCTTCATGTGGTAGTCATTGATGCTCATATTTTCTCTTTGCACATTGTGCAACTCTTGCTTGAGCTGCATTTTCCTGGCTTGCGTATTTGTGCTATACATATTTGACAGAGTATCCCATGCCTCCTTTGGCGTACTTGCATCCTGAATATGCACAATCATAGAGTCTGAAATGCTGATAGACAGCCAGTACATAACTTTCATGGCTCTCTCATGCCATGCTTTGAATGCCTGCATTTGCTGTTGATTGGGAACATCAGGAAGAACTGGTTCTTCTTCATTTTCTGCAACAAATTCGCAATATCCTTTTCCCATAAGGAAATTCGTCATTCTAAACTTCCATGCCTGGAAGTTGTTCTTGTCAAGCTTTTCAGTGACAATCTGTGAAAGAGAATCAGACGCCATTACAGAATACTGCAAGAAATTCTGTCACTGCAAAAAACACAGCTTCACCCTCACAAGGGCAAATCTACAAAACTGGCGAAAGTGGTATTTGACCACACAGTCACTTCCTAGTGACGATTTTGCATAAACAGGAACCAAGGATGATTCTGAAACTCCCAATGTCTCTGCGCACAAGCATACGATGCAATTTCTACAGTAACTTTTCACCGACCTGTAGAACAGTGGCTGCACAGCATAAAACTGAGCCTTTTCCTGAGTGCGTGCAAAAAACTTCCGTCTGCAAAACAGGCCCCGAAATGGCCTCAAATAAAAAAAACAAGGTCGCCAAGGGCTAAAGCCTTTCCCGCAGCATATACTGCCCTCTTGCTTCACCGCGAAGGGCGTCTCAACCTGAGACAATGCACTCCTGCAATTTCCGGCTGTGCTACCTGCAGAGATCTGCTCCCAAAACAGAAAATGAAAGCAACACTGCTCCTCTTACCAGACCACTGTGAGCTTGGCTTGCTTTCTTGAGCTCCTTACCACGAACAAGGCTCTGATACCATGTCAAGATTGTGGGAGAGAAGGAAGGAGTCTCGCTTGAAGCTTTCTTGCTTGCACAATGGGGGAAGACACACAAGGGTGGAGGCTGAAAACAGTTTTCCTCTTCTTAGTTGTGTAAGCCAAAAGAACTCAAGTACAAAGAAATAGAAGAACCCTCTATATGGGTCTCAAACCAAACTCAACTAACTAAGGTGGCATACTAACTGAGCCACGAACTAGGGTAGATAAGGATAGCTATCATGTAGCTATTATTCAGGGGCGGTGTACCAACCGCATCTGCAACTGACAAGTCGGTGACATAAATACACAACGGTCACCTTGGTGTATCACGAGTGGAGCTCGATATCTCAACACCCCGGTCATCAAAGTTTACGGAATCCACCGTAAAACCTCACGGAATCCACCGTGAAATATGCCTCTTGGCATTAGCTTTTTAATAACTCTAGGTTAGTCGCTAAATATATTGTTTGATTTGACTTTGCCATTCAGGACATACTGTATATAGATGAGTTTGCATCAAGGCAAGGAGGAGCTCAACATGTGGATCGGCGGAAGGATTCAGCTCTGAAGGAGTATATTGGTAACCTTGTTGCAGATTTGGTAGTCTTCCATAAGAAGTGCTCACTAGGAGGGCAAAAAATAATAATGAAGATTCAAACTTTGACCAATTTTGGACATTTTCAAGCGATACTTGTGACATCTAGCTTGGAGAAGGTGGTGCTAATCAAGTGGTCAAAGCTTCTTTACTTGTTTGACTAAACACGTGGTGAAGCAATGTGTGTGCTTGCTACATTAGGTGACCTTGCTAAAGTGTCAGATCCACTTCTCCTTGAGAAAGAGCTGAAGGGGGAGTGCATCACTTTTGAAGCAAATAAGGAACTTATATTTTCATCAGAAGTTGGCCCCTCCTCTCCACCGATGAAAAAGCCAAGGAACAATTGAGAGTTCTTGTTGGCTATTGGCTTTTTGTATCTACCATCACTAGCAGCCATCACATGTATTTTTCTTGATGAATATAAGATACTTTACTTTGTGCCTATAAATAAATATTTATTAAATAAATATGTGATTCATATAAGTGTGACGATAATGTGTGGTACGTGAATGACGAATTCACATATATTAACATAATTCAACGCATACTACTGCACTTACGATTGTGTAAGTGTGACGATAATGTGTGGTATGTGAATGATGCATCCGCATACATTAACGTAATTCAACGCGTAGTACTCCACTTGCGATTGTGCATAAGCAATAACGTAACTTGTATCCGTACGTATTGCTACTTTCGATGCATTTGTACGTTAAACAAAAATTAAGAGTCATGCGTTTCAAGAAACAAAATAAAATAACTTTACTCAATTATTTGAATTCAGTACACATCGCATGAGATATTATGTATATATAAATAAATATTCAAATGTGACAGAGTATACACAATTTTTTGGCCTTCCAAGATGTTATGGTGCTATAACACTCATTACAAACCTTGCATCATTAATCTAGTAAACTATGGCAGAGTTCCCTTGCCATGTCGAAGCCGAATGATAAAGTTCATGTCTTTATTTGTAATTGAGACATGCTTTGCATGGATAGCCGCAAGCTGTGTATCATGGAACAAGTCCAATGAGAAACCCCTCTACAGCTGTTTGTAGGGCCTCCATAGCTGTAGCAGTCCACCTTCCTGTTGATGGGCCATCCCCCACTCGTGCCCAAAATCTTCCCATCCCTTTCATCTCCAAGTCTTGCATGACTTCCCGAACAACCTTATGCAAAGAACTTTTCGGGATGAGAAGCTCGTATCCACGTTGGATTCTCCTTATCTCTTGAAGGGCGATAGTGCCCAGATTCCATCTCCTCTTCTTCTGTGGTGGTCCTTGTGCTCTATGGGGAGCACCTGTTGCTGCACTAGAGGAGGCTCCACCTTCTGCTCCAGGTGGCGGGCCTTGGCGTGAGGTCTTCCGAGGGCCAAAACGGTGACATACTTGCTTGGTGCGTGCCATGCAAGCTCGAGGAGGGCAAGAACGGAGAAGAGACAGAGGTTGGGGATGTGAAAATGGAGGAAGCAAAGAAAGCAAGTTGTGAAAATGAGAAGAAGAATAAACTTTTAACCCATTTAAACCCAAAAACCGGGTTAATGCAGCTTCATACGCAGTGTCCATCGTGTGATCATAAATCCATAACCTTTTATTGGAATGCGATGAAACTTCACACACGCACTCGTTAGGTGGCCAAGTGTCCAAATTATTTTTTTAAAAAAAATGCATACAGACCCCTGGTCCAAAGTTTGGCATCTAGAGCCACTTTTCCAGGCCTGCAGATATTTAAAAAATAATAATAATTTGGGCTCTTGGCTACCTAACAAGTGCGTATGTGAAGTTTCATCGCATTCCGATAAAGTTTAGTATTTTAAAAATTATATCATACCAAAATTATGGATGGATTGATCATTGAGAAATCAATATCGCGACTACTAGCCCTTAGAAACTTCACACCACATAGACTATATAGAGGCATCAGGAGTAAAGTCTGCAACAAGAAATGGTAAATTTTTGCATGTTATTCCTATTGAAATTGACAGTGCTAACAAAAACTGCAAGGAAGAATTGAAAATATAGCGAAGATGCATAATCAAAGTTGAGAGCGAAGGACAAGTGTAAAATTTTAATTCATATTTTAAGGGTGCATACAATAGTTTTGCACTAGGACATAGTCATAACATTACAAATTATGTTCATTCCATTGAAATGAATACATCCTTTACTGCTTGAAGATTCCTTACAAGTTGAAAGTCCTTGGAAGTTATAGTTATGCACTTCGCATGTATTGCACAACGTTGAGCATCAGTCATCATCAAGTCAACTAAAAAGGTCTCTACAACACATTGTAGAGCATGAAGACATTCTTTTGTGAAGCGATCAGGTCTATCCTGACCTTGTGCCAAAAACCACCTCCTGCTTTATGTGCGGTAGAGGTCTTGCTGCACAATCTCGCGAACAAGTCTCAAGAAGCTCGCCTTCGGAATGATGAGATCAAAAGAGTGTTGATATCTCCTAATTTTTCTCAAGGCCAATGTACCTGGCTTCCACTTATGTTTCTTGTGGGGATGCTGAAGAGGACCCTTATGAGGGCGGCTTGAGGAAGGTGGGTTAGGTTGAGAAGGGGGTGCATCTGAGCTAGTAGATGCTCCAAGGGGCTAAACATGATAAGGGACTCTGAGCGGAAGCTTATTTGCAACTACCTTAGACCTAGCCATCTTTCCTGCACAAGAGATGTGAGAACTCAATGAATAAGATAGAAAGTGAAACCCTCTTTTATATAACCCTAAACTGTAAGACTCATTCACATAGATCCACACTCTCTCTTTCTCTCTCAAACTATGAATTGCATTCACACTGAACACATTGTTCATCTTACTATCTTAGCTCTCTTCAAACCCATTTGCTGCCTTGTCGAAGCCTTTTTTCTAGCCACTTGGCATGGTTTTCTTTGGCAATTGAGGCTTCATAACGCACTCTTTTAGTGAGACGACATGATTCCATCATATCTGCAACTGATTCATCAGCACTTTCATTTGCTATCTTTTGCAAGAGTTTAGCTTCATCTGCTACTATAATCCTATACCACCAAAATAGCAATTGGATCATTGGATTGCTACCATCCACCCCTCCACCATGATCAGTTTTTCTTTGGTATGCACCACGCGCTATCCAATGTGAATTTTCCATTCCTTGTGTGGACCAAATTCCGATGCTTTCCTTTTTTGCAAAGTATGGCCCATGTGCCTCAAGGATATGCTACAAAGACACATATCACAGATGAGTAAAACTATGCTCAATAGTTTATACAATTCATACAATTTTAAAATATTAACTTAGTACGCACCATGTAATGTGTGGTAGAGCTTTTGCCCCATGCTTCCACCATGTTTTCGTAGAAGCTATGCACAACATTGATAAATTCTTGCTTATCTTCATTGTTAAACACTATCTTGTGAAGTAAGGGAGCCAATTTGTTAAGACTTATCCAAACCTTAGCTTTGGCCAATCTTTTTTTTGCTCCATTACTTCGATCAAGAACTGCAAAATGTAACTTTTTCCACCCATCGTAGTCTTGCGGCCTATGAACCATGACATTCCTTCCTCATTGATGGGTGTTGAGAGAAACGTCCTAGCCTTTGCTCCTCCAAAGCAATGCCTTTTTGGCAAGTTACTAGATTTTCCTGATCTCTTTTCATATTTTTCAATCGTCATGATGCATGTGTAGCCCAATTTCTAATAGCACTCGCTCCACATTCCTATATGTTGCCATGGCTTCTTTTTCTCGTTGCATCCTATAAGCAAAGCAAATGTATTCATATAGAAGTTTTTCCATGATTCTGATAAAAGCATGTAATGAACAAATGTGAATACAATCCAAAGAAATGTTGAAGATGGGCTTCCAAGTGGGATCTTCTCTATTGCACGTCGGTGCAGCACTTATCACCCTTTGCCAGTTCTTCTTTCCGTCCTTTCTTTCCACCCTCTCTGTCAAGCAATATAGGCATGGATTCTTTGTACTTGCACCATTGGAGATTTCACACATGCATTTTAAAGTTTTTAAGTCTCTTGCAAGATGCCATTCAACCAAGTATTGACCATACCCTTCAACCGAGAGCATCTCACCATGTTCCTGATTGATGATGCTTGGAATGCTTGTGTGCATAAAGAACAGCTGCAGCACCTCAAATGTTTCCTTAGGAACTTCAAATGCAGTGAGCCACCACACATAGCGCTCAGATTGAACACTAAAGTTCCCTGGGTTGTTCTTGTTGAATTGTAAAGCTCTATTCATCAGAGTTACACTAACTCTTTCAAGCTGTACTCCTTTGACGACCTCACTTTCATCTAATTTTATAACAAACTACAATTTACCATTACATTCCTCAACAGACATATTGTAGTACATTACCATTGCTGACTGCACATTGTACAAATCTAAATAGTAATTGTTGAGTTCAGTGAAGTTCACCTCATATGCATTTTTGGTCCCAACCTTTAGTGTTTCCATGCATTGAACATGCATGGGATCTCCTATCAGCTCCAAAACCTTTGTATTAAGTTGTTGTCGGGCCTTTATTCACTTTGAAGGTTGAGAAAGAGGCATGATTCTATTTTTCTTCAGCACACGACCAAACCCAGCCTTCACACCTTTGAATATCTTTGAGTAAGTCGTTGTGCTAATACTGGCCCTATCACAAATAGACTGTGCATCCACAGTTGAGAACTCATTTGACACATCTTTTAATGTGCACTCAATCACCTTTTCCTTCACAACCTTAAACTTAGGATTGCTCAAAGTATTTTCCAATGTACTTGCCTTCAACAATCTACTAATACATGATCCAACCTCACCCTCACCTAGGTTCTCTTTCTGAGCTACATTACATAATTTGATACGTCACTTCCACTGGCCGCTATTCACAATTAACTCATTGATTGGCTTCTTCTTTCTTTTGCGCTCCTGTGTTAGCTTGATGTTGATCTTTCTCAAGTCGTCCAATTGTGCCTTTGCCTCCTCATGTGAGATACCAATGTCATGGATAGTGTCCTGCATTAAAATAATTTGATTGTTTTGTTGGATTATAGTGTCATTTAGCTATACCATTTGTCATATGAGCTGTTGTATATGAAGCTGATGTGCAACGATCACATCATGGCAATTTTTTATGGTTGCTTGGAAAGTTGTAAATAGTTTGAACGCTTGATCATTGAGCCACCTAGTATAACAAGTAACCCATTTTCACCCTCGAACACATACTTCAGCAAATTTTTGATTCCTGAGAAAGTTGGAGGTCTATTTTTTAAGGGGCTAATTGGATGGATTCCCCCATCAACTCACAAATCCACATGTTTCAATCCCATTTGCTTGTAACTCTGCAAAACTTGAGGGTTGACACTAGTACGCTGGGTTCTTTTGAATAATGGGGCATATTCAATCTCTACCTCAATATGCAGCTCCTTCTTTCATGTATTCATAACAGGTTACGAAGGCTTCGTTTGCATCATTGGCTGCACACGAGAAGCTCCCACTAGCTTGTAGGAAAATCTTCTTGGGAGGTCACCCATCCCGACAGTGTTGTCACCCAGTGCACTTAACTGCCAAGTAACTATCCACTAGGCTAATTCTTTTTGTTGTTCTATACTACAAATATAGTTTTAATAAGCTAGTCTTAGGAGGATCTCCCAAGTCTTTCTTCCATGAACTAGCATATAATACCTCAATAATAATAATAATAATTATCTTCATAATGAGAGTCAGTTCCATAATTAGAGCTAGCTTTTTTTTTAAAAATGTGCAACATAAATTAATTTTCTTGGGAATGTATACACATATTTAAATAAACTAAATAATGGAGAAATTACACAAATCATGCCCAAAACCACCGTTAAATCAAGTAGGATAGGAAATAGCGCCAGAGTAATGAGCTGTCCATAAACCGTAAGCAAAAGACTGTTAAGTCTAGTGATTGCCCTCAAATAGAATGCATATAACTAAAATGACAGGTTGATGCAATAAATTGTAGCAATATGCCAACCAACTATGAGCAACCAAGAAGAAAGAAGCTAGGAACAACTAGCACTAAAGACTATCACAATTGCAGTGTGTGAGAAACTACACATGTAATAGGCATAGATGTCATGCACAGGATAGGCCTCAAAGATAAATGAAGAAAACTACCAAATGCATAACCCAATGAGCAAAGCTCAATACATAACCCAAAAGCACATAAATGCCATTGACAACACCTTGATAGACATTAGTACTAGCCTAATGAGCAAAGCTCAATACATAACCTAGAAGCACATAAATACCACTGACAACACCTTGATAGACATAAGTACTAGGTCCAAGCAAAGAGATTAAATCAACCCACGATAAGATAACTACATTCAATAAATATCAAGAGAGCATGTACATGTCATTGTGATAAGCTCAAGCTCAATTGCATAAACCAAATGCTTTGTAGTACATCCAAGTGCCAATGTGGCTCAATATATAAAGATGAGTAGCTCTTACTGAAGCAAAAGTCAAATGCCAAATGAGCAAGCAAAGCTTAAAACATCACGTTGATGACATCCATACATCCAAGATCCATATAGCATACAGTCAATCGGAAGCATAAAACCCAATATGTAGTTTTCAAGCCCGTAACTACATAAGCCATTGAAGTAACCAAGGCATGTAACCATAGCCAATATCAATATAATAGAGCTCAAATCTTAGATCAAAAGCATACCATAGCATATCAAAAAGTATACATAACAATCAAAGTAGCATCACATCCACCAAGTATCTCGTAAAGCATCAACGAGCATTAGGTATATACTTTTCACTAATAAATTCTTTCTATTCTATTATTATAGCACTAAAATGACAATGAAATCCAAGCTATTCCAAGCTCAAATCAGTCCCAAAAGCATAACCATACCATTCGAATACCAAAATGGCATCCTCGAAGCATCAAACATGCATTATGGAATTTACTGTTTGTTGTCTAAACCAAAATAGTTCTATTTTGTGTGAAAAAAAACATAAAACTACACAAAATCAACTCTATGAGTGCCCAAATTTATAGATCTTATTGTGCTATTCATTTCTAACTATAGAATGTCTAAATCTGATATTGTATACAAAAGTTATGGCCAAAATATGACAGTGCTATCAAGTTTCCATAATTGTTCACCATGACTTCTACAACATGCTCTATATCCATTCAAAATTTGATAAAATGGCTACTCCTAAGCTCAATAAGCACTCAACAAGGCTCTGGTAAGCCTTGGGAAACTCCTCAATAAGTGCAGAGCAAGTTAGAATAAGTCAAAAAGGAAAGACTCAATGTATACCTCGAGAGAAAAAAAAAATGGTGGTTGCCATGAAACCTTGAGTTAAAGCTTTGAATCTAGGTTGAAGCAAAGGATGAAGAAGCTCCTCAAATAGTTAGCTCTAATACTAGTTGAAGGGAGTAAGCAAGAGTAAGAGAGACACAATATGTGGAAGCTCCAATAGTCACAATGTGTGACCGGTCTTCCCTTCATTCAAATATCACTGAAATAATAAAGAATGATGTGACAATGATGGGCGCCAGCCACTTGTAGTGTACAAGTGTTTGGGTACTACAGTGTAATAATATACGGGCAGCTAGGCACACGTGCCTTTACCCCCAACACTCTATTCATCAAAGTGACACTAACTCTTTTGAGATTTACTCCCTTGACAACCTCACTTTATCCAATTTGATGATGAACTACAAATTTTCACTACATTCTTCAATAGATATATGATAGTATATTACCATTGCCACTTGCACCTTGCATAGATCTAGGTAGTAATTGTTGAGCTTTGTAAACTTAACCTCATATGCATTTTTTGTCCCTACCTTCAATGTTTCCACACTAATAGCATGCATGGGATCTTGTATTAGCTTCAAGACCTTGGTGTTGAGTTGCCTTTGAGCCTTTATTAACTTTGAAGGTCTAGGAAGAGACATGATCATTTTTTTCTTTAGCACATGACTAAATCCATTCTTCATACCCTTGAATATTTTTGAGTAAGTTCCTACACTAATGCTAACCTTGTCACAAATAGATTATTCATCCACAACTAAAAACTTTTTTGAGATATCTTTTTTTAATTTTCTCCTTTGCACGGTTGACCTTTGAGTTATTCCAATCGTCTTCTAATGTACTTGCCTTCAACAATCTTCAAATGGATGATCCAAGCTCATCCTCACCTAGGTTTTTATTTTGAGAAACCTTACATGCCTTGATACACTACTTCCACTAGCCATATTTACAATTAACTCATAAATTGGAATTTTCTTTTGTTTACACTCTCGTGTCAACTTGGTGTTGATCTTCTTTAGGTCATCCAATCATAGCTTTGTCTCCTCATACAAGATGTAGATATAATGAATAATGTCTTGCATTATGATAAACTAATTACTTTTTCAAGTTATAATTTTATTCAATTGTTTCACTTGTCCTATTAGTTTTTGTATTTGAACTTGATATGCAATGATGACATTAGGACAATTATAACTTTACAATTGCTTGGTAGGTTGTTGATACTTTTAATGCTTATTCATTGAGTCACCTAATGTAACCAAACAATCCATTTTCACCCTCACATACATATTTCAACATCTATGATTCCTAAGAAAACATGAGGTTAATTGGTTATGGGATCGATTGGGTAGATTTTCCATCAATCCACAAGTCTAGATGCTTCAATTCCATCCGCCTATATCTTTGTAGAATTTGAGGATTAACATTCATATGCTATGTCCTTTTGAATACTAGGGCATATTCAAGCTCTATCTCAACATGTAGCTTCTCTTTTCATGTATTCTTTCTACTTATTGATTATGGTCTAGTTATAGATATATGAATTGATTATATATTATAGCTCAATCCATGTTGAGTGTGTCAAGCTACTCTACATTAACACACATAGATGTTGATGAAAATAGGAGGTTTGATGTCTATAGAGGTAGATTGGAGAGGCATAAATTGACACATTGAGATGTTAATTGTATTAGGGTGCATGATTCTATGGAGGTAAATTGGAGAGACATAGATGGATAAATAGAGATATTAATGGAAATAGAGAGTTAGATGTTTAAGGAGATAGACTAGAGAGGCATAGATAGACATATGGAGATGACAAAGGAAAGTAGGTAGCTTAGTGTGTGAAGGTAGGATGAATAGACACAGAGATGTACCAATGGAAATAGAATAGTTGAGTGTGAATGAAGAGTGCATAGATAGATTACATACATTAGATATTGATGATTGATTGTGAGTAAGAGAGGTCAAGTTAGTTCACTATATCAAGGTAGATTGCATAGACACAAAGAAGAGGTCACAATAGAGCTATGAGAGTATAATGAAATGGAGAAAAATTAGTTCAAAGAAAAGAGATGTCTAAGAGTTTTTGAATTTTAAAAAATTTAAATTTAGATCCAAATTTTTTTCCAAATAATGAAAAAATTGACTAGCATATTTATTTTTTGACCAAATTCCAAAATATAAATAAACCCTTAAAAAACCTTAAAAGGAACTTTCAAAATTTTATTTTTCTTATTTTTGATTAAAAAATAAGTTAATTATGGGAGTGGTGCTTGGTTTTCAATGCAAAATTATTAGTAATTATGGGAGTGGTGCTTGGTTTTCAATGCAAAATTATTAGTACATATATATTAACTTCTTTTTAAATATTAAATTTGGTTGAAAAAAGAATTATTGAATGAGGAGAGAGAATATATTTGAGCAAATCCTTTGTGGATAATATAAAAAAGGCAAAAGGAGATTGCAAAAGTGGATAGAATGTAGAATTTACATGGCATAGTGGACATAATTTGAGTAAGAAGTAGAGAACATACAACAAATGTGAGAAGAATAAAAACAACTTTACTTTCAAACGAACTAATATAAAGATGGTTTTGTCCACTTGTATGCTTCCATTGTGAAGCTTAGATGGTGATCAAGACAAATGATATGCGAAGATCTTAAGGATAGTTGGAGGAACTTTGACTAGGTGAAAGATAGATTGATGATGGCTTTAGAGAGATCTTCCTTTTATAGCCTAGGAAGGTACTTTGGGCAACATGTCTAACCATATTATGAGCCTTCCCTAGTCAGCCAAGGAATGTAGATTAAGGGTCCCTAATAACTCCCACATTCTATAACTCGACGCATTGTGCCTCGAGTTGCTATTAGCATAACTACTCTATCTGATCCCAAGGCTAGATCCACAATGGTCACCTTTTTGCCATCTAGTCACTTAGACCTCATTTGACATACAAGTCAGGACGTGCTCACACATGGATTCTCCTCATAATGGGAGCCTTAAAACTTAGAACACCATAGATCATTGGTGGCACCTTACAAGTGTGGAGTATTGAGCATATCTAATACCCCCCTCAATGTCCATGAACTACATCCTCGACCCAATGTTGAGTCTTTGAGAATGAATTTGAAGAACATCCTTTGTAAAAGCTTTGGTGAAGTTATTTGCTTCATTCTCCTCCATTGGATAGTAGAGCTAGCTCTATTATCACATCCTCAAT
Organism: Lygodium microphyllum; assembly: GCF_053477565.2. Taxonomy (NCBI): domain Eukaryota; kingdom Viridiplantae; phylum Streptophyta; class Polypodiopsida; order Schizaeales; family Lygodiaceae; genus Lygodium; species Lygodium microphyllum. The sequence continues at coordinate 118,672,174 of NC_141155.1, forward strand.
CAAGTCACACATATAGTGATACTGGATCTCAATGTGTTTGGTGCGTGCATGAAAAACTAGATTTTTGGCAATGGTGATACAACTCTGATTGTTACATCTTAGCACTATTGGATCTTCATCTCGTACTTCCATATGCCATAGGATCCTCAACCATATTGCTTCACATGTAGCAAAGCAAGCTACCTTGTACTCTGCTTTGGTAGAAGACAATGCCATAGATGGTTGCTTCTTATTGATCCAAGAGAATATTCTTGAACCTAAAGAGAAAGAATATCTAGAAACTGATTTTGTGGAATCATTCTTGAACCTAAAGAGAAAGAATATCTAGAAACTGATTTCGTGGAATATTCTTGAACCTAAAGAGAAAGAATATCTAGAAACTGATTTCGTGGAATCATTGTCACCTGCCCAATCTAAGTCACAGCTCTCCATAAGAGCACTTCTGGAACTATTGTGATACCATAGTCAAGAGTTTCCTTTAAGTCTTTGAGCATCCACATCTCAACTTTCCAATGGTTTGTTTGAGAACCTGCTCAAAACACCAATATCAAAACTAATATTTGGCCTAGTGTTATACAAATAGATGAGGCTACCAACCAACCTCCTATGCCTTTCAATATCTACTAGTGCTAATGTATCCTCAATGGATAACTTTACATTGACCTCCATAGGTATGACTATTTCCTTACACTCGGTCATGCCAAATGCTTTTAAGATCTCCCATGTATACTTCTTTTGAGAGATAAAGATTTTGCTAGACTTCAATCCCCAAACCCCAAACAATAGTATAACAAGCCCAAGTCTGACATTTTAAAACTTAGAGCTCAAAGCATTTCGAGTCTAATGGATCATATCTTTATAGTCACCTGTAATAAGAAGGTCGTCCACATATAGGACAATCACACAAACTTTTTCACCATCCTTGTAAACATACAAGTTAGCATCTGAGACACATCTTTTGAAATTCAAGCCTAAAAATAATTTATCTATCCACTCTAGTACCATGCTCTAGGGCTTGTTTCAGCCCATACAATGCCTTCTTTAGCTTACAAACTTTGTTCTCAAAATGGGGGGCCTCAAACCTTGGCAACTGAGCCACATACGCCTCCTTCTTGGGGTTACCATTCAAGAACACTGAATTTACATCCATTTGGTAATATGGCCACTTTTTATGAGCGGCCATTGCAAGTTCTATGTGAATACTGGTCATTTTAGTAGTTGGAGCAAATGATTCTTGAAAATCAAATCCTTTAACTAGTGAAAATCATTGAGCAACTAATTTAGATTTGTATCTTTCTAAGCTACCATCAACCTTGTACTTTATCTTCTAGATTCACTTGGTGCTAATAATCTTTCTCTTTTCTCGCTAATCCACTATCTTCTAAGTATCATTCTTCATTCCATGCTGGATCATCAAGTGCTTCTTCCTAGTTAGCTAACTCCTTTACTTCTCTCATAATATCAGCCACCATCAAAGCCATATTGAGTATGTGAGCAAAAGCCTTTCTTTGTTCCTCTATTTTGAGAAACCTCCTTAGTCCATCTGCCTTTTGCTCAACTGTGGTAGGCATAGGATTACTTGCGATCATAGAGTTGCTTCACCCATTACAACAATGGATTTTTTGGTGCCATGATTGTAGTTTGGTAAACTTTTTCCTTATCATTCGTAGAAGATGCTTTCTCCTCCTTGAGGGTAGGGATAGCTCTTGGGATAGGTTCATACCAGACTACTTTGCTAGATGATAAAGTGGAAGCACTTATATTCTCCTCCTCCAATGTATGTGTCTGCTCCTTGAACACCACATCATGGCTTGCTACGATATTCTTTGCTTCTTTATCATACAATTTGTAAGCCTTTTTCAAATCACTATAACCTAAGAATATATATTTTGTACTTTTTGGATTTAACTTATTTATCTTATCCTTTGGAATATGTGCATAACATTTACATCCAAACTTTCTAAAATGTGAGATAAATGGTTTCTTACCAGAATACACCTCATGGGGAGTTTTACTCTTAAGAGCCTTTGTGTAATTCCGATTGAAAATGTAGACTGTAGTATTGTGGGAGCTTTTTCTTGATTGCCAAGACCCATGGATCGCTTATTGCTCAAGCATTTCAAGCCGAATGCCAATGGCTAACTCTCACATAGCTGTACACGCTCTCATGCCTACAAGTGTGGTGAGCTTACCTCAATGCCCGATCGAGTACCCTTCTCTCTCAAGCACACCAGTAGCTCCACAATTCGAGATGCAAGCTCAAGCAACATCAATCCTCCACCTTTAAGCTCTATTCTCCATAGCCATGCTGCGAGACAAGAGAAGAGAAGAGAAGAGAAGAAGAGGGGAGAATATGGAGAGCTTCTCCACCATGGTCCCTCACCCTCACACACTCAATCCCACACACTCTCACACTCCCTCTCTCAAGCACAAGCACAAGAAAGCAAGAAGAAGAAGAAGAAGAAGAGAAAAGAAGAAGAAGAAGAGAAAAGCCACTTTTTCCACACACTAAGAATGAGCTGCTCTATTCACTTTTTGGCTTTTATACATGCCCTTATCCCTTTGGCCACCCATCCTCTTTTTTGCATGACCGGACATCTTGCCAAGGTCCTTTCCTATTCTCTTCTATTTACATTATGCCTTCACCTATGCATATCTACTCTTTACAACTTACATAGGAGGGAGCCTGGTGCTCTTTTACAAAAATTTGGGGGGGCATTTACGTTGTAAAATGTGCCTTTGCCTTTGCCTTGACTTTTAAGGTTGCCTTGTGCTTTTGGCCTTTTCTCCTCTTATTCTTTTGTCAGGCTCCCTTTTTCCACTTTGCTCCGTATTTTTAAATTTTCTTTTGCTTTCTTTCTCTCTATCTTGTACTGGGGTTAATATTACCCCTCCTAGTCAAGTGCCAATCCCATGGCACTTGTGTGACTTTGTTGATGAGGGCTCGGGTGATTGAAGGGTGGTCATGTAAGTCGATGATGGGACTTTTTTGGGGATTGGACATGGGAGAGAAGCATGTCAAAATGGTTGTTGTGGTGGAGATTGAGGGTATATTGAGTGGGTGACTAGGGTCTCCAAAGTCAGTGGTTAGGCACGGGTTGTCGGATTCAACTAAGAAAGAAAAGAGAGTGCACAACTTGGAAGGTGTAACTACATTAGCGTGTAGTACATTGTGTTCGTGTCAGTGGAACTGGGAGCTGGTTAAGCCTAGGGTGTTGTCCTACACTTGAGGACCCAGTTCGTGCATAGGGAAGGTGGGGTGGGTGTGGCTTAGGGAGACATGTCTACCCATAGGTGAATGTGACCTCCCTAGGTATGTCTTGCCCTTGATGTGCCCTAAGGATGAAGTGGGGAGAAAAAGGGGTAGGGGGTTAGGGATGCAACCAAGGCCATCGAATGCGCCTAACTTGAGGAACCCTAGGTGCAGTGATTGTGGCACTCATCAAGTGAGGTGTGTTTTCTTGCTTTCTACTTTATTTTATTTTATTTTTCTTTTTCTTGTTTCCTTTTTCTATTCTTTTTCACTCTTTTTTTGAATATACATGAAGAACTAGTCATGAGAGAGGAAGAGGTTGGGGGCTTGAGAGGGACTTACTAAGGAAGTTCTTACTCTGCATGTAGTCCTTTAGATTCATACATACATTTAGAGGGGTTGTTGACAAAAAAGGATGATTACATCTTGTAAATCAGCTATCGTTCATGTCCTCTGGTAGAGCCATGCAAAAAGATGGAAGGAGGGTGGCCCTCATCATGAGTCTGGCCATTGCATAGATATCTATGCCGACATTCAAAAAAAAAATTAGGGGCTGTAGGTGGTATTCATGAGAGGTAGGATCTTGCTTAAGCAAAACCCTAAGTAGCCTAAGGTAGTTACATGTTGTAATGAAAGCCAGATCGGGGCAAGAAGAGAATTTGCTAAGGCATTGGGAGATGGAAGGCCCTAGGTCATCTTTGGAAAATGTAAGGGCTTCCTCTAGCTTATTAGCATTTATATTATATAACCTAGGGAAACTGTAATGACCATGGATATCTTAGTTAAAGTACACTTTTATCCTTCTTGGATATGACATGTATGTTGGGTCATTTCTCTTGTAGGTAGGGTGTTACAAAATGACATCCATGCATCCATGTTCCCATCCCAAATTCTTCGCCTCCACTTTGGCTATGATTCCACCCCTTCATAGTCTTGGGCACCTCCATAACTTTATCTTCCCAATAGTCATGTGCTTCCATCCCCCACAATGTTGAATTTTTCTCTCTTTTTGTGCTCCACTCATCTCCAAGCCTTCTATCCATGCTTATCACCTCCTCTCCCACTTTAGGGGATAACATTAGCTCATTGTAGATGGGAATTGGAAGGTAAACTCAAAGGGTTTGTTTGCACTTGTTTTCCTACTATTCCCACACTACGAGTTCCATGGTCTAGTTGTGACAGGAAAGCATTCTTTCTTTTGTGGGATAGGAGCTTCCAGGATTGCTAGGGGTTGCACCCTTAGCCTTCTTCTTGCTTGCTCCAATATCTTTTCTCTCTTTTTCCCAACTTCTCCCTTTCTTTCTGCAATTGTATCCTTTGCTGGCACTTCTTGCTGAGCTTCTGATCTTGGAGAGGGTGGTTGTGGGATTTGTTTTTCATATTGTTGCCCCATCTCGAAGTCTTGCCCTACTTTAGGAAGTGGTATTTGCTATTCTTCTCCTCTTACTGGCTCCTGTGGTCCCTGTTCCTCCTTATACCACCCCAGCAATACCACCTCTTGAATTGTTGGTCTTGCCCTTAGCAGGTACTCACTTTTCTTTTGTTAGCTTAGGTTGGTTTCTGCTTCTTGCACTCAGGCACACAAGTCATGCCTTATAGCCACTGCGTGTAATCTCGAGCTTCTTCTTTAAGGTTTCAACAACCTCCTTTTCTTCTGGCTGCGTGACATCCAAAATGGTGCCAAGGAAGGTGCATTTCTAGGCTTTCATTCTCATCTTTACGGCCTCTGGCCATACTCTCTGCTAGCACTCTGTTGCCTTTGGCTTGGGCTAGATGCCTTGCCAAGTGTTTCACTCTTCCCTCACTCTTGGCTACCCATTCCTTTGCTTTTTGCTTCATTTTCTCTAGGCTCTCATTTTGCCTTTGTGCTAAGGGCACCATCCTTGGCTCCTTTTATTTCCACCTTTGGATTGCTTCTTCTTTCTCATTTTCCAATTGCTCAATTTTCCTTTCTAGCATTTCTTGCTCTTCTAGTTTTGTTAGTAGCTTAAGCTCCATTACCTCCATTTCTCTTCAATGCTCTTCTGCTTTTTGAGCTTTTTTTGTGTCATTGTGGCTTTAAGTTTGTATGTTGCCTCTTCTATCCTTTTCAACTGCTCTCTTAATTCTTCATGTTGAGCTTGTACTCCCTTTGTAAGCCTATTAGCTCATGCCTTTCTTGCTCGAGCCTTTCTTGTCAATTGTCTTCTTCCTTTTCCTTGGCCTTGAGCTCTTCCTTTAGCTCATAGATTTTCTTTTGGTACCTTTCTACTTGGCAAGTCCTTTCCAATTGGAAGGCTGCTAATGCTTCTCTTTGAGCCTCCAATTCATCCACATCTGTCTTCTTTTCCACCTTTGCTCTTTCCAGCTATGCGAGAAGCTCCTTGACAAATGTACTTGTCATAGCCCATGGACGGCGGCACTACTGTAGGTATAGACATTGTCGATGCCTCTATCTTTTGCCTCTTAGGGTCTTGCCTTGATTCGGCATTTTCAGTTGCCAATCTCTTCATTCCAGTCAATTGGAGCTCCTCCACTCGAGTCTGGGGCTATTTCTTGCACTTTGTTCACTAGATATTGCACCCAGGCCATGAGATTGCTTGCATCCATTGTGCTAGTGATGCCTTGGGTGGTTGTGGTAGTTCAATCTGGGGCACGAGGATAGGTGGAATTGGATACAACAAGCCCTTACCTTTGCCTTCTATCTCATCATCAGTGGTGGTTTGATCTCTGGTACTTTGACATTGGTGTTTGGGCTTTCTTCCTTTATTAGTGGACTCATAGCGGCTAACTCCTCTTCCCTGGAAGGCTGTTCCACCAACATACGAATGCCTTGAGCCAAGTCTTCCTCTTCCTTCATGTGCAGCTCTTCTGTTTCTGCTTCAGCTTTCCTCCTTCTCTCTTCTTTAGACCTCCTTGACTTGACCTGCACTCTATGCAACTCGGCCTTTTCTTCCTTGGTCATTCTCTCCTTAGTTTCATGATGTTGCTTTTGAGAAGTCTTCTTCTTTGGCTTCTTAGGCCCTCCTTGGCCAAATGGTGTCCCCAGTTCTCCACCCTTACTCACTGTCCTTTCATTTGACTACTCTTGCTATTGGGATGGTGATCTTTTAGGTGTCTCCCCCACTTTCTCTTCACCTTCCACCTCTTCCATAGCCTCTTGGATGATGGCAATTAGTACTCTATCAATTTGCTACAAGGCTCTCTAGCTAGGGCACTCCAATTTTACTCATTAAGGCATTGTACATTTGACTAGAGAACAAAGCATGGATCATCTTTGCTTGCAACTTGACCTCGGGGTCAGGAATATTGACTAGGCCTGTTGACCAAGCCCCATGCTCTTTCCACCATTTTTGGGCTCAATTCCACCTTGACCTTGTGGGGTTCTTCACCTTGTCTCACTATTATGGTGCCATGGTTCCTATTAGCATCGAAGGACCATATAGGAACTCTGCACACTTGTTGTAGTCAACAGCTTGTCCAAATTTCTCCACATACTTTCCCAGATTGCATTGGTCGACAAGTTGATTCATGGACAGTTCTTCCATGACCACATCATCCAAGTTCATGATGTTCCTAAACTTGAACTGGTTGAAGGCCCTTATTTTAGGTGTTAGGCCATACTATTCTTCTTCCGTGAATGAAAGCTTGTCTTTGTCTTGGCCTACCATTGTAGGTTCCTATCATAATATCATAGCTTACCATTAGTTTTCTTGAGATAACTCTTGTGAAATGATAAGTAGATAATGAATGTAAGCTAGGGAAAGGTGAAATTCTCAATTCTAGAAAGAAGCTTTTGCTTCAAGCAGTCCACACAAGCCAAAAAATATATGACAATTTTCCTCAATCATAAGTTCATTTTTATTTGTCCTTTAAACATTGGTTGAGGTTTGAGACATGGTTTCTTTCCCACCTTACCCCCCCTCGAGAATGATGTGAATCCTTCCTAGGATTGGAGAATGAAGGGTTAAGGGCATTAAGTGCAGGCATGCGGTGCTTCACTTTTGCATTAGCCAAGCGTAGAAGTGTGGGTTATACTTCAAGTGAGCATGACGGTCCATGTTGTGAGGTTTAATATCTACATGTGTAATGTAGGTTGGGACATAAGTTAGGAAGTTGTTGGAGTTGATCTTGTTGGGAATGTTTAGCTCTTCTTCAGTAAGAACTTGATCTAGGGATGGGCCATGTTATGATCTTCTAAGGGTCGATTGCGAGTGATGGCCAATATTCTAAAGGAGAAAGGAGCTACATAAGCAGGGTCATACTCAGAGGTTTTGATGGCATGTCTCTGCTCGACATTGGTCATGATTAGGCAGTCCTCTTGTTCCCATTGAAGATGGAGAGTGTACCATTTACATAGAAAGTAGGAGTCAGTGATAGCTAACTTTTTAAAGTTCTTCTAGCTCTTGGCTTGGGCAGAGACTTTGCTCTTGCTATAGGAGGTGATTAGCCTTCGTTTACGAGCTTGCTCATGAGAAATATCAATGCTGATCAATTACTCAGCTACTACCATGGGGACTTTAATGTACATGAACTCGGATTCTCCCCAAGTACATGGCATCATACATACATCAATTGCTAAAGGCTCGTCTAAGAGGCCTAGGTCCCCAACCGTTTGTAGCTTTTAGAAAGCATTGTGAAGGTAGCATCCAAGTGTCTAATGCATGTGAGCAAGTCATCCCCAATGTTCTCAGTGAGATTAGAGGCTAATGTAAGAATATATCTCTGCTCATAAGACGGTTTAAGGTTGACAAAAGGTTGGGGTTTGATTGGTGGGTTGGATAGCTCATAAGGGGTCTTTGCTGCTTCGGCTAATCCTTAGGGCATGGGCTAGCCACATGTGTGGGAGGGATGGTCTGGGGCTTAGATATTGTGTTGCTTGTTGATTGTGAAGCTGTTGGGATGCAACTGTGTTAGGTTGAGTCAAATTAGGGGTAGCCAGTTGCGGTTTTGGTCGGTAGATCTGTTGAGGTTCGATGGCTTTGGTTTTTAACGCAAGCGGTTTAGAGGGTTTAGTGTGAGAAATGCGGGATCTAGAGCATGGCAAAACCGGAAGCTATGGAGGATGAAATGAGAAGTGTGGACTCATGATGGAGAAGATAAAGACACTCTTTGTTACACAAGTGAATTAGGTTCCAAGATTGAGACTTGGACTCATAAACACAATCTTGTGTATGTGGACAATGACATTGACACTTCACTGAAAAGAAAAGAGTACTATCATTGCATTAAGAAAGGAAGCAAGTACAATGCTTTATAGGAAGGTAGGAAACTGCAGTAGGCACCATTGTGCATATGGGATGAGTTAGCCTGCATATCCTTGACCCTGAAGCTCCATACGAAGAGGCTGTTTTGTTGAGTGTGATTGCTGATTCTCAACACCCCTCCTCAATCACAACTAGAAAGGCACAAAGTGTGTAGAGGCTGTAATGAGAACCACCTGCAAAGTGTGGGCATACCACAAACATGGCAAAACACCGGAGGCTATCGCAGAAAAGACTAAGTGTGGGTACCATAAACATGGTGGACATTCAGAGGCTGTAACAGGGGCCTCACAAAGTGTACAGGGACTGTAATGCCAAGTTACATAAGGATTTTACAAAGCTTATGGCAGGAAGCATTAGGGCAAGGAAGTACAAGGCTTTTAAAATAGTCTATCAGAATTATGAGAGTACAAGGACTGATGAGTCTTGTCCTTCCGATCCTGGTGGTCTTCATCTTCATCTTCTTCTTCCTTTGCTCCATTTTCTTCTTCTTCTTTGACTGCGACTAGATAGGCCTTTTGGAATCTCTTTCTTGCGTGGCAGAACTTCTCGGTGTGTCTGGTCCTTTTGCAGAAGTCACAGAAGAGCTTATCCTTCTTGCCTTTGTACCTGTTGCCAACATATGATGCATGCTCATCTCTAGAGGTACTTGGTTCTTCCTTAGTTTTTAGCTTCTTTTCCTCTTCTAACAGTGATGCTTGGATATCAACAAGTTCAGGATTTGGCATGTTGATTAAAGTTGTTGATACATTATTATATTCAGGAGGCAAACTCTTAAGTAGAACACCGATGCAAACATCTTCATCCATTTTAATGTTGATTCCTGCAAGTTGGGTTAGGAGTCCTTCCATGTAATTGAGATGTGTGGCAAGTGATGTACTGGACTTCATTTCAAGTCTGAAGAACTCAATCAGGAGACCATACTTTGATGATTTAGATTGTGCACCGAACAGGGTGTCAAGTATTTTCCATGTATCCTGTGAGGTCTTATAGTTATCCACATGGTGGATATAACTGTCGTCTAGCTCCAGTTGATAATGGCCTGGGCTATGTCATCATTCTTTTGCCAAGTAGTTGCAAGGTCCGCATCCCGAGGTTTCTTCTCTTTGCCATTTTTGATGGCCTAGAGACCCTTTTTCATCAAGATGAGCTTGATGCGGGTTTGCTAGGTGTGGAACCCGACTCCTTTGAATCGAGCATTTGGAGAGTCTTTGCCCATGTTAGACTTACGGGAACAGTAGCAAATCAACTTCAGACTTATTAGATTTGAGCAGCAGAAGAGTTGGTTGAGAGACACAAGTGCTAAAAAACACTAACTGAGTGTCAATGAATACCAAATCTGCAAAGTCCTTTACTCTTTTTAAATCCAAGTGTAATCTTCCCCTTCTTGATTTGATGCTGATACCTTCAAATTTGAGTGACAGTACTTTAATGAACTTCAGAGAGTATTGCTCAGTGATTAAAATCACTGTTGATAACTTCAGTGAGAGAAACAATGAAAAATGTCAGAATTTTGAAGCTTTGGCTATGGCTTTTGCATTAGGGTTTCTGGGGGCAGCCTGGTTTTTTGCTGATTGCAGGAGCTACAGTGGATCATTTTCAATTTTTTAAAAATCAAAATTAAGCTTGAATGATGGGCTATCAATGCCCTATCATGGTCGTCAACATTGCGACCTGTAGCGATGGCGGCAGCAGCTCGAACGTTAGCAGGCGCAATTCTGACAGATTTCCACGATTTTCGTAATGCTGGGGTCAGGGCGCAGTAATATAGTCGATTTTCATGCCAGGATGAAGCGCCTTGAGTAGAGGAACAACTCTCTAGAAGAAATCGTGGGCTAAGATGGCCTGTAGAGTAAGATATGGAAGCTCCAAGTGCTGTATGTCCTGTCTGGCTATGGTAGACACAGAGCAGAGATTGACAGTTTAAGCAATGCTGAGCTACAGATGGTCAAATGTCCTGGATTGATGTGATACAGGGAAGCTTTGTGAGTTGGGGAATACTTTTCCAGAAGGAATCTCCAAGAGATTTGACCTGTGGAGTGAGATATAAGCAGCTCAATCTGACAGGGTGCTACTGGCTATGGCTGCCATGGAAGCTTCAGTGAGAGTAGAGTTGGGAGATGAAGTCATGAGCTGACATTGAGCTAGACTGAGGTTGAGAGGAATCAAGAGAGGCTAGATAAGCAATGCCATGCCCAACTAGGCTCTGATACCATGTGAGAAATGCGGGATCTAGAGCATGGCAAAACCGGAAGCTATGGAGGATAAAATGAGAAGTATGGACTCATGATGGAGAAGATAAAGACACTGATTGTTACACAAGTGAATTAGGTTCCAAGATTGAGACTTGGACTCATAAACACAATCTTGTGTATGTGGACAATGACATTGACACTTCACTGAAAAGAAAAGAGTACTATCATTGCATTAAGAAAGGAAGCAAGTACAATGCTTTATAGGAAGGTAGGAAACTGCAGTAGGCACCATTGTGCATATGGGATGAGTTAGCCTGCATATCCTTGACCCTGAAGCTCCATACAAAGAGGCTGTTTTTTTGAGTGTGATTGTTGTTTCTCAACATTTAGGTGGCTCACTAGTTTTTGGAGATGGGCTAGCAACAGATGGTTGAGGGGAATGTGTGCTACTCTTTGTCTTAGGCACCCACATCCAGTTTCTGCCCTCATAGTAGCCTTGTATGTGCAATAGGGCTATAGGTACCCTTGTTCATTGGGTTCTAGAATGTAGACAGTGTCTCCTATGCTTAGGATGCAATATTTAGGAGTTATGGATCCATGCAAATCGGCTCTTAGTTGGCTATGATTGTCATTTAGATACCCATTTTGGCTATTGTTCAATGGTCTTGGTTGCGTGTTCCTTAAGGTTGTAATTGGTCGGTCTTGGTAGGGCTGGGCGACCCCCCTCCTTAGACTTTGTGTTAGGTACTACTATAAGTGGCACTACAGGCTTGGATGGAGCCATGGTGCCCTTGCTAAAAACCATTACTATCCTCACATTGCCAATGGGAAGGTGAATATGCTGCCTGTTGTAGTTGACATTACAATGTGCCTCCTTCTTGAAAGCACGTCCTAGCACCAATTCCTTACCTACGGCCTTGGTGTTAGGTAGCACATAGAAAATCATGGATAGGCTTTCAATCTTGATAGTGATCGCTACTTTGCACTTCCCTAATAGAGGGTAGGACTGTCTCCCAAATGGGTTGAGCTTAGCAGTCATGGGTTGTAGTTGGGGCTGACCAATGAGAGTTCAATGCTCATGGGTAAGGATGTTGAACTCAGCTCCCTCATCAATGAGTGCATCAAAAGTGCATGTCTTTTGAGTAGCAACTATGTTTTGTAAATAAGTAGGTTCTATTGCCTCCTCATTCGTATCCTTGATTTTTGTGATGGTGGCTACCCTCACATTGACAGGCAGTTGTATGATTAGTAGCTCATGCAATGGATGGGTTGGGGGTTAGTACTTCTTGAGACGACTGTTGTTAAAGAAGCCTATGCCCTCTCCCTCTAAGGTTTTGAGCTCTACATTGCCTGTTCGACTAATATTGTGGACTTTGAAAGGCCCTAATCCTCTAAATTCCATCTTTTGCTTATGGCCCTTCATTGAGTATAGCAATACTAGTTCACCTTGCTTAAAGTCACTTTGCTCAAAGTCACACTCTTTGACATTCTTCTCAAACCAACTCTTGCATCTTGCCCTATCATAGATTAGCACATGAGTAGCTAGGAGTTGCATCTCAAAGAGATGTTCCAACTCTACTAAGCATTCAGTCCATGCTTCTTTCCCATCCCATCGCTCTTGCACTACTACTCTCGCAAGCTAGGAATGAAAAACTCTATTGGTAGAATCACTTTGGTTCCGTAGGTAAGCTTGAAGGGTGTTTTCCTGATTGCCATCTCATAGGCTATCCTATAGGCCCATGGTGCTGCCATGAGTTTGTTAACCTAGTCGATGCATGAGGCATAGACTACCTTAGTCAGGACATTCAATAAGATCTTGTTCATGGACTCTATCGCCTGACCATTAGCTTGAGGATAGTAAGGTGATGATTTCCTATGGATGATCAAGAAGGTGGAAAGTAATTGGGAAATCACTTCATTAATGAAGTGAGTGCCTTGGTCACTAACTAGTTCGATGGGGTAGCCGAATCGTGAGATCACTTGCTCCCAAAGGAACTTAGATATAGTTCTAGCATTGTTCTTTCTTGTGGCTTGAGATTAGACCCATTTTGTGAGGTAGTTTGCTGTTGCCACAATGATGTATTTGGCTTTGGAGTATTGTGTTCTGGGACTGATTGGCCTAATGAAGTCAATGCTTCATTTTTTGAATGGTTGGCATGCTATGACTGGGGTCAACTCCATCTTGTCTTTATGAAAAGGAACCTTAGTCCTTTGACACTCATCAAAATGCTTTATGAATTTAGTAGCATTGCAGAATAGGGTGGGCCACCATAGTTGAGATTGTAGTACATTGCGGGCCGTAGTTTCTTTGCTGAAGTGTCCTCTAGCAATTCCTCTATGTGCTTTAGTTAGCACATCATGCATTTCCTGCTCACATATGCATCTCCGCAACAAGCCATCTTGTCCTAACCTATAGAGTTGGTAGGTGATCAATTGATAGGGTTGAATTTTAAGGATAAGGCACCTTAGCCTAGCCTTCTCAATAGGTCGCTCTAGTATTTCGTGCTTTAGGAATTGGATTATGTCATCAGCCCAATAAGGCATCAAGTCGGCTGCTTTGAATAAATCCTTTTCATTGGAAATGCTAAAAATGTGTGCATTGGGCAGGTCATCTATAATGCCCTATCCAGTGGTCTCTCTTGTGTGTATGCGAGACATATGATCTACCATGTAATGTTACTTACCTTTGCATGTGACCATAGAAAAGTCAAAATCTAAAAGTAGAAGTAACCATCGAGCTATGCATCCAGTAGTGCAAGGTTTGTTGGCAAGATAAAGCAAGGCTTGATGGTCAATAAAGAAGGTAAAGGACATAGCCAAAAGATAATGCCAAAATTTATTTATAGCAAATACGATGGCGGAAATCTCCCTCTCTATTGTGGAGTAGTTGATCTCCATATCCATGAGTTGTTTGCTAGTAAAGCTTAGTGGATAATCAAGGTTATGTTTGCTAGGTTGGCACCAAAAGGCTCCAATGGAAAACTTTGATGCATCAATATGCACATGAAATGTTATATTCAAGTCTGGGGCTCCTAAAATTGGTGCAGTAGTGAGAGCCTTTTTCAATTTCTCATAGGCATATTGGCTCTCATCTGTCCACTCGAATACAATCAACAACTTGTAGAGTGGCCTAGCAATCAATGCATAGTTTAGGACATGAAGCACCGATAGTACCTTGTATGTCTAGGAAATTGAACTCCCTTATAGTTAGTTGGTGGTGGCAAGTCGCGACAATAACCTTGATCTTAGAGGAGTCAATGGCAATGCCATTCTTGGATACCACATGCCCTAATTTACATTTGCGTTTCACCTAGAATTGGCACTTTAGGGGGTTCAAAGAGAGACTATAGAGCCTACATCATTCAAAGATTGTGCGAAGCTTATCTAGGTGTTCTTTCCAACTAGAGTGCATGCATAGATCATCAAAAACCACTTTTAGCTCTCACCTTGTTGAGATATTTGCAATCACACCCACTATGGCCTCTTTCTATGAGGTAGTTCTAGGCTTAGGACATGTAGGCAGACTGAGTCCCATATGCACAGAAAGGGAAACTACTATCCATCCAACAACTATAAAGCATTGTACTTGACTACTACTTTTAGATATATGATGAATGCAATATCATGATGCTTTTCCATTTCAATTAGTGTCTTGGTCATTGTCAGTCTTATACACAAGATTGTGTTTATGAGTCCAAGTCTCAATTTTAGAACCTAATTCACTTGTGTAATAGGTCAAGTCATGTCTATGTCATCATGAGCTTAATCTTCCTCTTCTATCCACCATAGCCACTACCATGCTCTAGATTTGTGTTTTTCAACATGGTATTAGAGCCCAGTCGGGCATGGCTCAGCTCAGCTTAGCTCTTCTCTACTCTCTCTCAGTCGCTTTCAACTCTGGTCAGGTCAGTTCCAACCCATGGCCATCTCTCAACTCTACCTTCACTTGAGCTTCCATGGCAGCCATAGCCAGCTACACCCTGTCAGCTTGAAGCTCTTATATCTCACTCCACAGATCAAATCTCCTAGAGATTCCTTCTAGAAAAGTGTTCTCCTTCTTTGAGAGCTTCTTCTTGTCACCTCAATCACTAACATCAAGCAACCATAGGCTCATCATTGTAAAGATTCCCAGTCATTGCCATAGCTTGCAACTGTGACCTGTAGGACATACCCTGCTTGGAGTCCCTAGATCTCTCAACACAAAGAATATCTCCTCTTGATTTCTTCTAGAGAATTATTCCTCAGCTAAAGGCGCTTCTCTTTGTCACTTAAAGCCCTAACATTGTTGCCTCTTTAGACTAGCATTGCATTTGCAATGATTCATTGCCCAAAATGCACCTGTGACCCGTCGTATTGCTGATGTTGCGCCACAGTCCTCCGCATGTTGACGGCCATCATAGGGCATTGATAACCCATGAAGTAAGCTTTATTTTCATAAAAAAGTTGCAAAAATCATCAAATATAGCTCCTACAATGTTAAAAAAAACCAAGCCACTATTAAAAACCCAACTTGTGACTCCATAGCCATTTTCACCTAAGCTAAAAAATCTCATCATTTTCTCTCTCCTGCCACCTGGAGCAACCCATTACCACTCTGATCTACTGTCCTAGCATCAAATCAAGGAGGGAAAGGACCTAGAAATATTGAAGAAGAATCGACAACCCCAAACTAAGAAGATTCAAGTTCGACATCAACTTAGACATAGTCTTTACATAGTGTGTTTTTCACACTGTCATACTTTGTCTCTTGACACACTGTAATCTGCTCTTACACTGATAAATTTTGAGAATTCTAGAGTTGATTTGTTGTTGATCCTTGGTCACGACAATGACGAACAAGAAGATCTTAATGCAGATGCAAAGCAAAATTACTCTTGTTGCTCACTTGCAATACATAGAAGTCTTGTTTGCATCACTTGCAGGTAATGTTGGAGCTGCCTACACCAAAGAGCAATCAATGATCTTATATGAAGACCTTGAAGATGCTCCAGACACTCTAGTCAACATGCCAAAGAATGAGATGTCTTTGCTTGAGGGGGACATGGACATGAAGACTGAAGCTGCAAGCAAAGTGAAAAACAAGTACAAGATAAAAAAGAGCAAGCTAGACTACACCGACAAGAAGACCTGCAATGAATTGAAGATCTATGTAAAAAGAAATGTTGAAAATTGCAAGGACCTCAGGTTCTTGACCCAAATTTTTATTGACTTTTTTTGCCTTGTATTGCCTAGCCCAAAATACTCCTGACATAATCTTGTGAACTCCTCATGTAGCCTTGTACTATAGCCTCTGGATGTCCACCATGTTTGTGGTACCCACACTTAGCCATTTCTGTGATAGCCTTTAGTGTTTTGCCATGTTTATGGTGCCCCCACACTTTGCAGGTGTTGCTCTCACTAAAGCCTCTACACAGTTTATACTTTCTGGTTGTGATTAAGGAGGGGTGGTGAGATATTTGCAATCACACCCACTATGGCCTCTTTATACGAGGCAGTTCTGGGCTTAGGACATGCAGGCAAACTGAATCCCATATGCACAGAAAGGGAAACTACTACCCATCCAACAACTATAACGCATTGTACTTGTCTACCACTTTTAGATATATGATGAATGCAATATCATGATGCTTTCCCATTTCAGTTAGTGTCTTGGTCATTGTCAGTCTTATACACAAGATTGTGTTTATGAGTCCAAGTCTCAATCTTGGAACCTAATTCACTTGTGTAACAGGTCAAGTCGTGTCTATGTCATCATGAGCTTAATCTTCCTCTTCGATCCACCATAACCACTACCATGCTCTAGATTTATGTTTTTCAACACACCTAAGCATGTCTTTGAAGATGGTGCACATTAAACATTGAAAGGTAATGGGTGTGTTCCCATTAGTCCAAATGGCATGCCTATGTATACAAACATACCCCACTCCGTGGCGAATGTTGTCTTATGCCTATCATCATCGGGGTGTACTTGAACTTGGTTGTAACCTGAGAAGCCATCTAGGAAACTGTAGGCTTCTTTTTCTGCTACTCTCTCAAGCATTTGCTCTGTGTAAGGCAACAAATAATTATCTCTCCTAGTTGCAGCATCGACTTTCTTATAGTTCATGCACACTCATATTTTTTCATTCTTCTTCAAGACGATCACAATGGGTGATACCCAGCCCATGTGCTCAATCTCATAGATGAATCCTACCTTCAATAGCTTATCGATCTCTTCCTTCACGGCATGAGCATGCTTTGGATTCATCGGGTAAGGTCGTTGTTTTATTGGTGTTGTGTCAAGAGTCATTGGGATGTTATGAATTACGACCCTCGGATTGACTCCTTTGAGTTTAAAGACTGGGTGAACACGTCTGTGTACTCTTGCAACAGGGCAATAAGATTAGCCTCTTCTTGCTTGGTCAAGTCATTGGCTATAGACACGGGTCAAGGCCTTTGCCCTTCCCTTGCTAAGTCGACTTCCTTGACCTTGGCAAGCCCTTCTATCGGTTCACTTGTCTATCCTTGTCTCTTTGCATCCAATAAGATCACTACCCTATCCCCTTTCTTGAATTTAGTGAAGTGCTTTGGTAGATCTTGGGGTTTCTTTTGCTATTCATCTTTTGACCCTTTTGGTTATCCTCTCTTTTCCTCCTTCAACTATCTGTGCCTTAGGTGGACTCCTTTGGTGTGTCTGGTTTTAGCTGTTGGTTTTAGGTGGTCAGTATATCTTTGGATCACTCTCAGAGCTTATCTCCAAACTCACAACCCTCGCTGGGGGATGGAGTTTCCCCTAGTGGTTGTAGCTCTCTGAGGTTGACTCCATCCTAAAGAGAGGCACGATACTTGGCTAGACTAGGCCTACTTGCTTATAGTCCATCACACCTAAGTGATCCAGCCAAGTGTGATCGCATTTAGTTTTGAAGACTCCTCTTTCAATTCTAAATGCATGGTTCTCTGCGGCTTGGAGTCTACTTTTATTTGTTTGATCACTCAGCCGTCTCTTAAATGTGATATGGAAAGGGGTGGGTATTTGTATCTTGCTAGGGTTTTTGGCCATCATACAGAGTGGCACAGATGATAGGGTCTTACCCTTTGGAATTTGAGGTGTAGTGGCTTTATGGGACTCACCAGAGCTGTTCTTGTAGCCTGCTTATAATCTTCTTCCTCATCTGAAAATGGCAGGTTGATGGTGGCTAGCACGTGCATCCAATCTCACTTGTCTTTGGGGCAGAGAATGTACTTTGTTTTAATGGTCCATACTAATTCCTAGCTTGGGTGTCTCCTTTCAAGATAGAGGAGATGGCATCTAAGTCAACCAGCATGGTCTTCCAGGTATCCATCTCAACTCTTACTATCTTTGATATGTTACCTAGGAATATGAGGCCATTACCCTAGTCTTCGATTACTTGTGTATTCCTCATCCATGGTTGGCCTAGCAAGATATCATAGCCCAGTCCCTTCATAACGATGAAGTTCATCGAGAACTAGACACCTATTATCTTCAAGGGCCAATCCTTCAACACCCCAAGTGGCTTAACTTTCATGCCATAACGCAGTGTGACATTAAACCTTGTGGTCTCCCACAGGCCGGTTACCCCAAGCTTGTAGAACTGCATGGCTAAGCACACTGACTCATGCTCCTATGTTTACAATCCCCTTTCTCATGACATCTCCTAGTGCTACCACTGGTAGGACCACATGCATCTCCGTGCCTTCCCAAAAAGCATTCACATTCAAGGAATTAGGCACACAGTTCAATGTAAGACTGGGTGTCTACATGGCTACATCATGGTCATGCAAGTTGGCTACTCTTGGCTCGCTAGAACCCTCTACCCACTGCTTCAATTCTTGCCATAATGAAGGGCTTTGCCTAAGCACATCCCCCATTGGAAACATTATAGGGGCCAATAACAATTTCGTAAGTAGGGCATTAGCTACTTGCCTTTCGTATCGCCCTACATTCTTTTTCCACTGGTCTTGGGCAGCTTGCCTAGCGATGGCGTCGAAGCCTTGTCTTTGTGGTTCTGCATGAGGTGCAGATGCATCTCTTGAGTTTATGCGTGTTAGTGAGACCAACATGCTTACATTGGAGAACTCATTGATCTCGTCTTCTAGGATGGCATTGGCATCCTTTAGATGCTCTTGGGATTCTCTCACCCACTCCTTAACCTCGTCACACATTTTTAATTGGCGCTTTGGATAAGGATATTCCCCAACCTTGGCACTCCCCTTCTTCGCTATTTTAGGTGCTGAAGTCTCAGCCTCTGCATCTGCCACTTGCTTCCCTCTCGTTAGTGTGCTTGCACTATCCATTTTTAGTGTCACTTTGGCATTATCCCTCTTTTTCTTCCTTCGATGAGTCTTCTTTCCTATTGAGGCTGCATCTAGAGTTCTAGGTCTTGGCAATGAAATACTAGCTTGCTTAGTTTGTGCTCTAGTCATGATTTCAACAAGATGGGAGTGGCCTCACCATCAAGTATTTCAACTCCAAATAGCCCCAAAGGTACAGAAGGTATGATGGATGAGCTAGTAAATGGTTTTTTCCTTGGATGTTCGGCATATAAGTGAGTGATTCCACACTCAGGGCATCTCAAGTCAAACTTTTCTTGGTTAACTTATTCTCGTTTGGGCCAACGAGATGAGATATTCCTTGGGCGCAAGTCCAACATGAGATTTGGTATTGGATTTGCCCTCTTAGGTCTTTATCCCTTCTCTGACCTAATGCCATCACTGGTGGTACTGGTCCAAAGTCCATTAAGTTGGGATTGCCCTCATTATTGTATGAGACGTTGTCAAAGAGTTTACTATTCATAATATAAATCATGGGATTCTTATAAACACAGAAGAGCTTCACTGGAAGTTATATGAGGAATTTGCATACAAAATTCAGACATTGTTATCCAATAACCACCTTAGTTACACAAGTTCTTTTGTATTTAGCATACAAGTTTCAGTTATACCATGTATATTTATGAAAAATAAGTCTATGGGAACCTTCAACTTGGTCAACTGGAAGTAATTGATAGTCTCCAGGATAAATCACATTGATTCAGGTGCAAAAATATGGTCATAACCCAAGAAGAATGCCAAAAGTTGCCAAAAGTCCACTAGGTCCACATGGGACCTGGAGTAATAGACTTAAGTGACCAGCAAGTGACCTGGGTAGATCAAAAAGTGTCCAGGGGCTGAGCAGGGAGTAGCCCGCATTTTTCAGCACAAAATGCGGGCTGCATAGTCTGAAGCAAACTGGAGAGAGCTGGAGCTATGGTGCATGATTTGGAGCATGCAAACTGAAGATCAACAGACCCAACTACTGAAGATTTAAACATGGTGAGAACTCCACTTCTCTGCCCCTTTGGTCTGACAAAAATGCATGCTGAAATAGTCTATAAAAGAGGGAAATCTGAGAGAAAAGTATTCAACCTACTCTTATGCACGACTTCTCTCATTTTGTCTACCTTATTCATGGTCCAATGAAGCCCGACTTGTACCCAAGTACTTGAGTGACTTTGGGGCAAGCAAAGGGTGAGGATATTGAAGGCATATGGGCTATTATGGGCTGAAATAACCAGTCATAAATAGGGCAGCCCACTGTTATGGTCTATTTTTATGAGTAAACATGGGATTTATGTAGTTGTAATGGAAGGAATTGACCTCTTTTCTTTAGGACATTGTTCATGAATGATCAGAAGTGCTTCTTCTTGAGTTTATACACTCATTTTGAGCTTGATTATGGGCTGGAATTTTTTGTTTTAAAACAGGGCTGAAGCTAAAATTATGCTTCTTAAATTCATTTGATGTATCTTTGGCCCAAATCCTGTATGCACTTGAATCTATTAACAAAATACTTGTTCCAAAGGGTTGAAATTCATCTATGTACTTGAAATAAATGCCATTAGATCTTGCATTTGATATTCATAATTGAATTGAGAATCTGAAAATACCCTTTATGATATGATGTATGTATCCAAAGGCATTTGATGTAATCAAGATAGACTTATTTCTTCTGTTCATGTATGCTAAGTACGAAGTGAAAAAGCTTGAACTCTTCTTCCATACCTAAATCATTTCTAAATCTCGAATCTTATTAAACCCCAATCTACTCCCCCTTCCTGAACCTTGAATCCTAAACTCCTCTTCTGCACTAAAGCCCCAGTGGTAGACCTTCAACCCTTAACGCGACGACAGTGGTGAACCCGACGTGAAGGTCCGCTGCAGAAGAAGAAGTCCAATGGGAGAATCATCAAGTTCAGGAGGAGATGCCTTGCAACAGTTGGTTCATCTAATGCAAGAAAGCCAACAACAACAGCTGCAATTTCAGCAGCAGTTGCAATTGCAACAACAACGGAGACAAGAAGAAGAGCGGATTGATGCTGCTGCCATTAAAGCCTTAGAAGCAGTTGGACAAGATCTCAAGCAATTTAATGGGCAAAATGTGTCCTCTTTTATCCGCCTCTACACTGACAAGATGGTCTTCTTTGGAGTTCCTCAACATGCCTGGAGCCGTTACTTTGCCCGCCTGGCTGTGCATGGTCTCCAGGACCGAATTCATGGTCTTTTCCAAAAAGATACAAGATGGACTATGTTCAAGAAGGCTCTTCGAGAAGAATTTTTCCTTGAAGATTCTGGCCTTATGACAAAGAAAGTCTTCACTGAATGGGTCGAAAGGCCCAATAAGGGTCTAACCGCTACTGCTCTTCATCGAGAATTTGAAAGAAAATTTTCCCTGCTAGATCCTGATGACCAACAAGGTATGGAAAGTCAAAAGATTGAATTATTTTTAAAGGCTGCAGATTCTTCTCTTCAGGAGAAATTAATTGACCGACTTGAAGACCTTGACTCTCAGCCGGGATTGAAGGCTGCTTGGAGTGATGTTACTGAAGCAGTTAATATGATTGCTCAAAGAGAGCGATTGTGCCTAAGATGTTGATCAACCCCTGCAACAACTGAATCTATGAAGGAGCATGTCCCAGTTTCTCAACCTCCTGTCTCTATGGCTGAGCAACCAAGAAGTTCTGTTGTTCCTTCACCAAAGAAGGATGTCATGGACGAGCTAATTAAAAGCATGCATTATCTCCATCTTAATCTAATGGAAATTATTTCTAAAGTAGAAAGGCCTGATGTAGAAGTAGAAGAAAGGGGTCGGTCAACTACCCAAAGGCCTGCACGAGAAGGCTTCAAAAGATGTTGCATTTGGTGTGATAGCCTTCAACATGACAAGAGGGAGTGCGATGCATTCCGTGAAGCTGAAGCACAAAAATTAGTCTTTTGGAAGGATGGTAAAATTTATGCAACCGAAACCGGGCTTCCTCTTGAGACAAACTTCGGCAACGGTGGCATGAAGAAAAGATTGGAGGATTTGGCAACAAGAATGGCCTATGTAGCTACTGATGCTGCAACTTATGGGCTACAAATTGAGCCAACTAATGAAATTGTTAAAACATGTAAAATTAATGAAAAACCTAAAGTGTGGATGCAAGCCTTGGAACGCATGGAGCAAGGCAAGGCAACTAAGGATGATTTAACCACTGCCAGTCAATGTATTCAAGGGAGAACCGGATGGTCCGAGCCTGTGGATTCATTTTTAGCTTTTGCTCGGTTAGCTACAATTAATAATCAAGAAGCCATGATAGAAGAAAAGAGAAGAAGAGAAGAAGATGTTGTCGGTCCTTCTTCTTCAGGTCCGACTAAACGCATAACAAGAAGTAAACCAGACCAACAGAAGGCTACTGAAAATCCGATGCCACCAAAATTTGACATGGGAGATGCCCCTCAAGCAAAGAAAATAGAAGGAAAAAGAAAAAGCAAACATCCCAGTTATAAGTTGCAGTCTGACATAGAGACCGCAACGAATCTTAAACAGATCCTAGAAGAAAGGATTCTTGGAAGTAGAATTGAATTTACATTAGGTGAAATTGTCGGTATTGCAAAATGAGGATTTCATGATGTAATAATTGATGTAATTAAACCAAAAAGACAATATGTTGGTGAGGAAACTGAAGAATCTGTACATGCTTTTTTGTAAGTACTTCATGTGTATTTATAGGATGAAGAGATGCTGAAAACTCAAGGGATTCGATTAGAGGCAATCAAAGAATTGATTGCAGCCATAGAAGCCAAAGACGAAGACATTTATGAAGCAGAAGCTGAAGAAGCCATAATGGTGGGGACTTCTCAATCTAAAGTGCAGCCCATGTGTAAGAAAGAGACTCTTCTTCACAACATGCAAGAAGAAAGTGAAGCTCACTTTATTCCTAGTAGTCACTATTCCCGTACCCATTGGGCAAGGGCGACTACTGAAACTATTGTTAAAATCGGTGAAAAAGAAACTCCATGCATTGCCCTTATAGACCATGGTTCGGAAATTAATGTTATGTCAAGAAGTCTCTATGAGAATGGTGGATGGCCCATTGATGTGGACCCAGGATGGCGCATGAAGGCAGCCAATAACTCTTTTGGCGATCTTTATGCAGCATGTCCTTATGTACAAGTTACTATTGGTAATGTAAAAGATGAATTTCATCTCTTTGTTCAAGATTCCTGTAGTTATCCTATCATTCTTGGACAACCATTTATTTTCGAGTCTCGTTTAGAGACAAAGGCTCTTGATGATGGTTCATCATATGCTCGGATAAGAAGCAAGGATAATGATAAAGCTGTTCAATTCCTAATTGTCTGTGTTAATCACAACCGGAATAGGGATCGATTGAGAGATCATCATGTTCCTCCTAATGCCTGAGAATTTAAGGGTTTTCAGGTAGCGCTGCTATAAGTGGAGGCTATGGCAGTGCATCATGTCACAAAAAATTGCCTCCACATATGGAGGCAAGGTCAAAAGCTGATTTGTAGGTTTTTTCAGCCAATGGTGTGGGTTGTATAAACAGTTTTCAGCCATGAACAGGGCTGAAAGAAAGTATTTGAGTCATGTGGAGCAAGAGCTGAAGCAAATTGATGTTTTACCTAAAGATGAAGAAATTTCAAGACTATTTTATAGGCTGAATTATAATGATACAATGGCTGAAATTTATACAGCCATTCATGCTGAAAATCAAGCTGAAAATCGGTCCATACAGGTATGTACATTGGATATGTATGACATAATTCAAGAATTTGCAGATTATGAAGCTTTTGGATAGCCAATCAAGGATGAAGCAAGAGTAGAAACAAAGTATAAAACCGTTGATAAGAAGGTCAAGCCGATAGCTACTCCTCTACTGCCTGAAAGCGAAGGACTAGCAGAAAGGGTATCCAAACAACCAAGCCTTCGTGATCCTAAAGATATTAGTCACCAATTTACAGCAGAAAGTCTACAAAAGCTAAAAATTGGTGGAGACTCTTTTCTCTTGCCGGCTGAAAAGCAAATCTTCATGCAGATGTTAAAGAACCATGGTAAAGCCTTTTCATTTCAACCACATGAAATTGGCTGTGTGGATCCAAGCATTGTGGCACCAATGGTAATTTTTACTGTCCCACATGTTCCTTGGAGTCTTAAACCAATTCCGGTTCCAAGAGCTCATTTGCCTAAGTTATTGGAACTTCTAAATGAAAAGATAAAAATGCGAATATTGGAGCCATCTTCAGCTCCATATTCCAACCGATGGTTTACCATACCTAAGAAGAATGGATCTTTATGATTCATTCAAGATTTACAACACATCAATAAAGTTACTATTAGAAATGTTGGATTAGGACCAATTGTGGATGAGTTTGCTGAAGCTTTTGCAGGTCGGGCAATCTATTCCATGGGTGATTTATATTGAGGCTACGATCAATTTCAGCTTGCTTTGGAAAGCCGTGATATTACCACATTACCACAATGAAGACGCCTCTTGGCCTAGTCCGCATGTGTACTCTACCTCAAGGGGCTACAAATTCAGTAACTCACATGATGAATGCTATGCATAAAGTACTAAGGGATTATATTCCTCAATTGACTCTTCCTTTCTTGATGATGTTCCAATCAAAGGATGTGAAGTTCATGAGAAAAATGAAGAACTCAATGAGCTTGGATGTCGAAAGTTTGTTTTTGAACATATTAATGATTGTGCTCAAATCTTGTCTAAATTAGAAGAAGTCCATCTTACTCTCAAGAGCTAAATCTGTTTTTGGAGTTGAAGAAGTCCTTGTGGTCGGTCATATGTGTGGTCCATATGGCCTAAAGCCTTCTCCATCCAAAATAAATGCTATCAGCAAAATGC
Organism: Lygodium microphyllum; assembly: GCF_053477565.2. Taxonomy (NCBI): domain Eukaryota; kingdom Viridiplantae; phylum Streptophyta; class Polypodiopsida; order Schizaeales; family Lygodiaceae; genus Lygodium; species Lygodium microphyllum. The sequence goes on from NC_141155.1 coordinate 118,697,045, forward strand.
AGGAAGAATGTACAAATGTTTCAAAAGTGAGAAGATTTCTTGGTGCATGTGTCTTCTACCTTATTTGGATACCACATTTTGCCCATGTTGCTGAAAGTCTTTATCAGCTTCTAAGAAAGGGCCAAAGGTTTATATGGGAAAAAGAACACACTCAGGCTATTCGAAAACTCAAGAAAATGCTAATTTCAGTCCCCACTTTAAAGAGGGCTAATTACTTTAATGGACAGCCCATTATACTCACAGTGGACACAAGTCCTATTGGAATAGGATGGGTAGTTGGACAAGACGACCTTGAAGGCAACAGATATGTAATCCGCTTTGGAGCGAAGGTTCTTAATGAACGACAAAGAAGGTATGCTCAAATTAAAAGAGAGTTTTGGGGAGTAGTAACTGTATTAAAATGTGACAGGGAGTACTTCATGGGCGCGCATGTTATAGTTGGGACAAATTGCCTTCCACTCTTGGGCATGATCGCCAACTGTTCCACTCCTGACATAGCCATGCTAAGATGGATAGCGTATATTAAATCCTTAAATCCTGATTTGAAACATATTGCAGGTAGAGATAACCCAGTTGTTGACATGCTTTCATGTGCCAGATATATGGATGAAGAAGAAATGATGGATGAAGAAGAATCAGAGTTTATAAATGATGTTGTTAATGTAGGTACAAAAAAATTTACAACAAGAACAACAGGTTCAGCTGTTAAAACAAATTTTACATCAGCAAGGAAGGATGAATCAACCAAAGAAGGACAATGGACAGCTAGTACACAGCATATTCAATGTTTTGTTATGGTTTGTTCACACTTTAAAGAAGAATATTATGCACATGATTGGCTAAAAATTGGCCAATTTTTGAGTACTATGACAAAGAAGGAAGATTAGACTAATGAAGAGTTCAAGAGAATTAAGAGAAAAGCTTATATTTTTTTTCTTAAAGATGGATACCTCTGGAGGCATGCGAAAAAGAAAGGAAGGGTGCCTGTTCGTGTCTTAGGAGATAAAAAGACACAAAGACAGGTCATGCAAGAATTCCATGAAAGCCTATTGGCTGGTCATAGAGGCATATGGGGCACATTTGCTAAAATAAAAGAGAAATTTTGGTGGCAAAACATGTATAAAGACATTGAGCATTTTGTTGAGTCTTGTCATGCTTGTCAAATGTATTCTATGGTAAAGCATAGAGATGGGCTTCAGCCTACCTATCCTTTATCCATTCACTATAGATGGGTTATTGATTTTGTAACCATGCCTACAGGAATTTGGAATATGAGATATCTAGTACTTGCTAGAGAAGATCTCACAAATCAAGTGGAAGGAAAGGCCTTGACAACAAAGTCCACTCATGCTGTTTGCAGATTTCTACTTGAAGAAGTATTTTGCAGGTATGGATGTGTTGCTAAAGTAACTGCTGATAGAGGGGAATTGGATGCCGATGAGGCTCACCATTTCTTTCCTCAATTGGGAATTAAGCTATCTCTTACTTCAGCCTACAATCCTGAAGGCAATGGTAAGAGTGAAAGAGGTCATCAACCAATTCTTAAAGCTTTAGCAAAATCATGCAAAGAAAAGATGAGGGAATGGCCTAAAATGCTACCATTCGCATTATGGGCTGATAGAACTACCCATACTGCAGTCACAGGATATATGCCAGAGCTGAACTCATATATGGACAACCACCTGTTATGCCTATTGAGGAATCCATTGTCACATGGAGTATCTTGCCTTGGGATGAAGGCATGAATAGAGAAGAATTGCTGTCTTTACGCATAAGGCAACTTGAAAGAAGGCCAGAAGATGTCAAAACAGCCCTTGAAAGGCTAAAAACAGCAATATTAAAGAATAAGAAGAGGTTTGACAAGCATCATCGACTCCGTCCAAGAGCTATTCAAGAGAATGTTTGGGTTCTTGTCTATGATAGCAGCCTGGACAATCAATATAGTGCTCATAGAAAGTTAGCCAAGCGATGGTTTGGGCCATATGTTGTAAAAGTAATACATAATAATGCTACTTACTCTTTGGCTGAAATGGATGGGACCATGATTAAGATTCCAATAGCTGGGAAACGAATCAAACTCTTCAAATGAAGAGAATCTTCAACTTATGAACTTGATGACTTAGATATGAGCCCTCTACTTGAAGACATGCAGGAAGAAAAAGACTTAGAGAATGAAGATGAAGAAGAAGACCCTCCTTGACCTGTAATCTTATGAAATGGCACATATTGGAGGATGTGTAGGTTAGGAGGGGGTGAATGTCAAAGAGTTTACTATTCATAATATAAATCATGGGATTCTTATAAACACAGAAGAGCTTCACTGGAAGTTATATGAGGAATTTGCATACAAAATTCAGACATTGTTATCCAATAACCACCTTAGTTACACAAGTTCTTTTGTATTTAGCATATAAGTTTCAGTTATACCATGTATATTTATGAAAAATAAGTCTATGGGAACCTTCAACTTGGTCAACTAGAAGTAATTGATAGTCTCCAGGATAAATCACATTGATTCAGGTGCAAAAATATGGTCAGAACCCAAGAAGAATGCCAAAAGTCCACTAGGTCCACATGGGACTTGGAGTAATAGACTTAAGTGACCAGCAAGTGACCTGGGTAGATCAAAAAGTGACCAGGGGCTGAGCAGGGAGCAACTCGCATTTTTCGGCGCAAAATGTGGGCTGCGCAGTCTGAAACAAACTAGAGAGAGCTGGAGCTATGGTGCACGATTTGGAGCATGCAAACTGAAGATCAACAGGCCCAACTACTGAAGATGTAAACATGGTGAGAACTCCACTTCTCTGCCCCTTTGGTCTGACAAAAATGCATGCTGAAACAGTCTATAAAAGAGGGAAATCTGAGAGAAAAGTATTCAGCCTACTCTTATGTATGACTTCTCTCATTTTGTCTACCTTATTCGTGGTCCAATGAAGCCCGACTTGTACCCAAGTACGTGAGTGACTTTGGGGCAAGCAAAGGGTGAGGATATTGAAGGCATACGGGCTTTTATGGGCTGAAATAACCAGTTATAAAAAGGGCAGCCCACTGTTATGGTCCATTTTTATGAGCAAACATGGGATTTATGTAGTTGTAATGGAAGGAATTGACCTCTTTTCTTCAGGACATTGTTCATGAATGATCAGAAGTGCTTCTTCTTGAGTTTATGCACTCATTTTGAGCTTGATTATGGGCTGGAATTTTTTGTTTTAAAACAGGACTGAAGCTAAAATTATGCTTCTTCAATTCATTTCATGTATCTTTGGCCCAAATCCTGTATGCACTTGAATCTATCAACAAAGTACTTGTTCCAAAGGGTTGAAATTCATCTATGTACTTGAAATAAATGCCATTAGATCTTGCATTTGATATTCATAATTGAATTGAGAATCTGAAAATACCCTTTATGATATGATGTATATATCCAAAGGCATTTGATGTAATCAAGATAGACTTATTTCTTCTGTTCATGTATGCTAAGTACAAAGTGAAAAAGCTTGAACTCTTCTTCTGTACCTAAATCATTTCTAAATCCCGAATCTTATTAAACCCCAGTCTACTCTCCCTTCCTAAACCTTGAATCCTAAACTCCTCTTCTGCACTAAAGCCCCGGTGGTAGACCTTCAACCCTTAACGCGACGACAACGTAAGGATTTATATATGTCTCATCCTCATTTAGCTCCTCTACATACTGTATTAGAGCATCACTTGGTGGCTGGGTCACGAAAAGGGTCCAAGTGGTCTAGGTATGTCTATAGGGTTGATGTCCATTTTGGGGATAGCTGGCTTAGTATCATTAGGCACTAGGAGAGCTAATGGAGATCCCCTTCTAAATTGCGATTAGTATGGCTGGTTATAAAACTGTGGATATGGTAATCTCCTCGGTAATTGGCAATGCATAGTATCGTGATCGAACCTATTGCAGTTGGCACAAGGTCTGGATCTAGGATTCGTGCACTCGGTCGGGAGGTGGTTTCCTCCACAATGTCCACAATGGACACATTGCATGTGAGGTCACATAGGCCTTCTAATCATTTCCTTGAGCTTGGCCAGCTCTAGCTTTACATCTGCCAATTCTTGCACATGCCTCCCTTTCTCTTGGTTACTCTGACTAGATCTCTCGCTAGCTGTTGTAGCTCTCTCTGAGGCTCTAGAGGTTGCACTATCTTGGCTTATGGCTCTCGAGCTTCTCTCCTTAAGCAAGTCATCTACGTGTATGGCTTCTTCAAAGACCCTAGCCAACATGTCCCTTTGCAGGTTCAAGTTGCCTACCAAAGCCTTGTAGAGCTCTTCACTCCTAATTTTGCTTATGAATACGATGGAGACCGCTCGGTCACCAGGTCGCTCTCTGAAGCGAGGTTGGGATTCTCTTAAAGAGACTCCGCACATGGGTGATGTAATCTCTAATGTCCTCCTTGTCCTTTTGATTAATATTCATGAATTAAACAATAAGGTTATCCGAGTATCCTGCCTCGGAGAATCTCTTGATAAAGAAACTCTTAAGAGTATTGAAGTTGTTGCATTCGACATTATCTAGACTGGTGTATCACGTCCATCCTTTATCTTTGAGATAAAGACCAAAAGATTGTGCAAATTAACTAGGGTCTATTAGGCTATTTGCCTCTCACACTTGCTTAAATTGCTCTACGAAACTATATAGGTCATTGGCAAGCTGGCACTTATTGAGTTTCTTGGCAACTATAGGTATCTTCATTTGGCTCTTCGAATTTGGAGTGATTCCTAGTCCCACTAGCAATGAAGTTGCTAGGATCGATGCACTTTGCTCTTCAGCCGTGTTGTCTATGAGTTGCTTTGTGAGAAGCTCACTCAATGTGAGATTGATTTCTAGCTCTCTTTCCCTCTTTGCATTGGGTCCTTCCCTATTTTGATTGGCAATTGCTAAAACTTGTTGGACCTCTCACATTTCTATTTCCTACCTCAGCCTTTGAGCTTGCTATTCTTGGTTATAAGCAGCTATGCCCTACAATGGCTTCTTGGCCAATCTCTGCTCTTTCTCAAGGTCAGCTATGATATCCTCAGCTAGCCTACCATGATGCTCCATCTTGGTTTGTAAATTGTGATTGATCATCTATTAGATATTGACTGGAACATTAGGGCCAAAAACGCTTCAAAAAATGCACTTTTGTTAATCAATGGATTAAGGAAAGGGCCAAAGAGATTTTTCCACGTGGATAAAAATATGGTATTCTTGTATCCTTTGCTTTTGAGATAGTAGAGTCCATTTTGTGGTTCTTCCCTCCTATTTAGTCGAATTCTTCAAATCCTAACAAGTTTTGGTAGTCCCAAAGGCCCTATTAACTAATAAAAGCTGACAAAACATCTGACAAAGATATGACAAAGTTAAGTTAATTCAGACCATTTTGAAAATTGAAAGAATTTTTAAAGTTCTTCTTAGCACTTATAGTATTTTTAATTTGTCTCCTTGAGGTTTTCCCTCAGATCCTTGACCTCTCTCTTTAGGTTTCTTTCTCTGGACGTTGTCTACATGCTCTACATGGCGTCCACAAGGCATCCTTCTCATTCCATAAACTCTTGCACCATCTATAGCAAAAGCACAAATGGAGAATGGGAGCCCAAAACATTTACTATAAATGATTGGGTTACAATGCTAACATCTTGCAAGGGCTCTCATAAGAGGTGAAAAGAACAAAACAGGAGGATATCAAATATCACTGGAAGGGACATATCATTGCTTTCAAAACTACGCCTCAAGACTGGTTTGTTTTGGTGCAACATGGCTAGAGAAATGTACTTGGCTCCACAGGAATGCTTTTCTCAATAAGCACATTGTAAGTTTGAGTTGCAAAATATATGTGAATATATTGTTTTTTTTAAAGCAAGTGCTAAATAGTGGATTATTGGATGTAGATATCTTTCCATGGACAAGTTTTAAGTGGCAACCTGTAGAGAGCCTCAACGTAACATTCCATGCCATTCATAAAGAATTTGCAGATATTATTTATGCTGATCAAAACATGAGTTTTTTTAATGAAAGTAGAATTTTTGTGTATTATGCGTAGTATGTGGTTTCCTCGAGAGTAGATGTGTATGGATACCTTGAAGATTTGTAGTTACCAAGTCTCTCATCTTTGGATTGGGAGATGCCCAATGAAGCAACAATGGAGAGTTTTAGACTCAAAATTGCTCAAGATATTCAAAAGGTTATGACTCCTAGAAGGATCTCAAGAAGAGTACACTTATCATGATTTTTACCCTTGCATGCTTTTGTAGGTTGCTTCAAAACAACATATTTACAAAGGACGAAGGCTTCATGGCTAAACAAAAACTTTTTAGAGGAAGATTTGGACAAAATTTTAGGTCTGTCTTGGAAATCCAAGGAATCTGACCACAAAGATGACTTTATATGCCCTCAGTCATTGGATTTATCCTATGATATATCTTGACAATCCCTTGTCATAGTTTTGATTACAAAAGATACAAACTTAGAGTGGGTGCTTGGGTTCCTTTAGATTCAAAGATTGATTGTAAGACATTGAAACTTACAATGCAAGTTATTGCACAAGAAGTAAAGGAGGTGAACATTACTTCAAAGTGGATTCTCAAGGATGTAAGAGACACCTTGGAGTTTCTAGGCAATGTTACTCTTGGATATAAGTTCAAGGTAAATGGTGCTATAATTGGAAAAAGAGATGAGTGCTTTTTATCATGTATGAGCTATTTGCCTTCTAGTGTTGTGACTTTCGGACCATGAATATGCACGAATAAATAATTTCGAATTTTTCTTTTTCTCACAGATATTGTTGCCAAAAACATGGCATTATACATATTGATAAGTATTATAAAGGTACTCTTGGTATAAACTTTGCAATGATTCTATAAATAACAAATCATCTTTCGTGGAACAAAATGATTTCCTTATATCATGGGTTAGAAAATAATAGTACAATTTTACAGGAAACACTTGGCATGAACTTTACAATTCTATGTGATTCTATGAATAAAAAATCATCTTATATGGGTGAGACCAAAACGAGATTTCATTACATCATGGGTTAGAATATTGTACTACAAATATACAAGGGGAATTTACTGATGTACAAATAGAAAAATGGACTATTCTTTAACTTCTCTTTGATCTTCAACTTCTTCACCCTCAAGTTGTTCTTTGGCTTCTCCTTGGTCTACAACTTCTCCACCCTCAAGTTGAACCTCTCTCTGATCTTCAACTTCTCCACCCTCAAAACTTTTCTCCTTCTTTGGAATAGTTGCTTCATCTTCATCACTTTCATTCGTCATCAATAGTTTCCTCTTAGTAGGTATTTTCTTTGGTTGCTCAAATAACTTGATTTTCTCGGGCACTCTTTTCTCCTGGGGCTTTAGAAAAGATGGATTAAATTTCAATGGAGAAAGCTTAGGCATATCCTTCTTTTTGGACCCCTTCCTTTTTTACCTTGAGGACTTCTTCTTTTTGGTGGTTGTCTTTTTCTTGCCTTTGCCCTTCGTTGTCACCTGTTCCTTGGAAGTTTTAGGTGGGAGAGGAGTTGAGGTCCACTGGAGTAATTGCCCTATCCAAAACTAGTTCGATACACGTCTCCCATATCCACCACATGTATGACTTAGGGTAGTCTCTGCACTGCAACAAAGTATATAAGCTATTTGAATTAGAAGAGACTCTCAAAATAAAAAAGACAAGACATAGGAGACTTACATTCACCCCCTCTACATTCAATAACTTTGAATCTATTGTCCTTGAAGCATTTGAAATCACTCTCCACCCACAACTATATATTTTGTTTTACAACTGAAGGAGAAACTTGAAAGACCTTTGAGGATCAGTAATGTTTTCAAAAATTTGATGTCCAAGTGGGTAATAACAAGTTTACCAGCACTCTAAATATTAACTTATTAGCAAATAGTATAAACTTTAACCAATAAAAGACAAAATAAAGAGTGTCCATTGACAATAGATCTTTGATTGGCTGTGAATTCCTGAAAAAGAATTCATAAAGATGACCTCTCTTACAGGAATGTTAATATAGATTAGGCTCTAGTAGTGCTCTCTGGGAGCCAAAACATTAGCGAGCAAAAACCCTAAAGATAAATCATCAAGAGATAGAACATTGAAGGGATGTATGTTTCAACATATGGAAAAAATATATGATGGTTTGTGATATTGTCAAAGTGCTTTAAAAAATTTGTAATATTTGAACTGGATTTTGAAAACAAACCCACAGAGAGAAGTGGATCAACAACAAATATAGTCTTAGCAATATAATTGCTAAGAGAAGCAATATGTGACCTATATACAAAGTAAAGAACAAATGCAATGTAAGGACCCTTGAAAAAATTCAATATAAACTACTAAATCTATTACTTGACAATCATTTTTCTCGAATAAGGCCTTATCTTTAGGAGATATGCTAATGTACTCTTCTTTTTTAGGATTAATAGAAACATTTACAACCATTTGGTTGTACACTTTGCCCATCCTGTCGTAGTTCACAGGGCTAAGAGACTCGATCATTCTTTGCTAGATCACATCTTCATTCTCTATTATCTCTTTTCTCATCTCCTTCAAGACAACCTCCCACTCACTTGCAACCCTTGTAGGATACAAGTGAGTAACATTCTCAACCTTGGGCACCAGTGATTCCTTTGGCTCCTTCCGTTTTCTAGACACCTTGAGTGGAATATTGAGGATTTCAAATGCCTTTTGATTAGTAGTTGTTGTGGCAGAGGCTTCAAAACTTTGTCAAACCTATACCTAAGTCTACTAACCATACTAAAGTCCTTATTCATCAATGTAATTCAATGTGCATGAGCAACTACAATATATGCATCGCTCAAAAAGTCAATTAAAAAATCATTCGCTGCCTCCTGTAAGCAAAGTAGGGCAGGCAATTGCCATTTCGTATTGAGGCCCTCAATAGAAGCAACTGAAGAAAATCTATCAAATATATCCTTGAGCACTCTGAAAAAGGGAGCCTTAGTGAGATGGCCAGTGATCTTTTGAGCTTTCATGATCTCTCCAAAAGATCTCTGCATATAGAACCATCTAGATTTTCTCTTTCTCTTCAAAGGGGTTTCCTGGATAGGATTAAGAAGGAAACTTGAAGGTTAAACCTCACCAGGGAAGCTAACTTGGAGTTCTCTAAGGATTCACCTTCACCTCCAACACCAGCAAAAATGGTAGTAGGGAAAACAATATATTCTTGTCTCCTCGACCGTTTCCTCTTCACCTTCCCCTGAAGGTTTCTTCAAGTAAACCTTCCTTGTAGTTTGCTTTGTCCTAGCCATCATTTGTGCAAGCTAAGGGTCAGGAGCACCTGGGGTAGATTTGACAATACGGGGGTGATAATATGAGGTTCGTGATGTCTAACTAACACTATCACGCCGTATTAGAAAAATGCTAATACGATGCGATAAGATCACACTCCTGATGCAGAAATAACATAATCGTGATGTATCAGAAAAATGCTAATACACCACGATACGATGACACTCCTAATGCAAAAATAACACAATCATGCCATATAAAAAAAAAGCTTATATGACACGATAGAGGGAATGAGAAGAACTCTGTTGTGTATCAATCGTGTCGTATGTGTGCTTGTTGAGTGGTATCATGACTGTGCGCTTGCTGCTCTATTATGTGCACATGGTGATATTTTATTACTTTGACCATGCACAAAGGTCAAGCTCCTCACTATGGTGATATTCTCCATGCACATGGTGATCTACTCCTCACTATGAAGTCCATGCACAAAGGTTGAGCTCCCCATTTGGATGTCTTCCATGGTGGAGTTTTTCTTAGCTATTTGGGATGTTTGCTCACAAGACCTATGTGATATGCTCAATCAGTTTGGGGTATCGAGCTCTATGACTTAGCTTGCCAATCAAGACCTATGTGATACACTCAATCAATTTGAGGCAACTCATACCCAAGGTAGTTGAATGATAGAGACCAGGCCATTGGTGGCCTCTCATTATGCTGAACATACCCTACAAGGTAACGGCTAAAATCCTAGCTAATTGAATTAAGTTTTTCCTTGGGCAACATGTTCACAAGCATTGATATGGATTTATTCACAGAATACACATCCATGACACCATCCTTAATATTGTGGGAGCTTTCACTCAACCGCCAAGACCCACGGACCACTTATTGTTTCAAGCATTCCAAGCCGAGCACTAATGGCTACCTCTCACATAGCCAACGCGCCATCCATATCTATGGGTGTAGTGAGCTTACCTCCATGCCGATCGAGTTACCTCCTCTCCCGCGCACTCCGGTAGCTCCACGATCCAAGTGCAAGCTTCAAGAATGCTCCATCCTCAAGCTCCACGCTCCAAGATCCATTGCCACGAGCAAGACAAGAGAAGAGAAGAGAAGAGGAGAAGAGAGGAGAAGATGGAGAGCTTCTCCTCCCCGGTCCCTCACCCTCACACACTCACTCCCTCACACTCTCACACTCCCTCTCTCAAGCACAAGCTCAAGCAAGCAAGAACAAGGAGAAGAAGAAGAAGAAGAGGAGAGCTACTTTTGGCCACACACAAGAATGAGCTCCTCATTCACTTTTCAACTTTATATACAAAACCCTAAATCCCTTTTGGGCGGTCGTCCCCTTTTTCCCTTTTTTACATGGCCGATCGTAGCCTACGCCCTTTTTCCCATTGTCCTTCTATCTTCCTAGCTTCCTTTCCACCATCCTTCTACATTTACAAATTGCACGGGTGAGAGCCCGATGCTCTTTGAATTAAACCATGATGCGCTTGCGCTCTTTTACAAAAGTTTTGACTTGCGCTTTTCCTTGTGCGCCTTTCTCCCTTATTTAGGACTCTTCTCCTTGTGCGTCTTTGTCTTCCGTTTCTCTTTGCCTTGGCCTTTGTCTTTGTCTTCTGTTTTAGCTTTTTTGGATTTCCCACCTTCGTTCATTTGAGGGTTAACATTACCCCCCTCCTAGACAAGTGCCAGTCCCATGGCACTCACCGTTGTAGGTAGCAGGCTGTAGCATGCACCGAAGACGTGGGTGACAAGGACGCATGTGGTTTCTGTGGAGGAGTGTTGGTGGTGGTGTGGCAAAAGGTCCTAGGGGCCTGTTGGTGGCCAAGGTGGCTGGTGGAAGGTTGTTGGAGTTGGTGGTAGGGCTATTCTTTGTTGGGAATGGTCACTCATAGCTGGCACAGGTGTTATGTTCTTGGGATGCTCATGGTGGATTCTGCTCGTGATGATTTTCTAGTGGTCTTGCATGATGAAGTAAAGGACAAGAGTTCAGAGTTGAGTGTTGATATAGAGGTGACAGCGCTTTCGTTGGAGTCTTTAATACCTACAATTGGAAAACCTCTCATGGGGTCTCTCCCTAAGGGGTAGTGCTAGTCTTCTTATCGTGCACAAGACATATTTTGATTAGTTTGGGAGATAGGTCGAACTCTAAGCAAGCTGAGAGTATTGTCCTGCAGCAGTTGAGGACCCAAACTGTGTATATACTTCGGTGCAGGTATATGTGAGTGCTTGTGCATACTTATATATTACTTAGTTAGGAGCCTGTCAGCCTGGTTCCTTGTATAGCAATGGGTCAGTGAAGCAAGGGGCTAAGTTGATGGAAAATTTTGTCGATGAAGACGGGGAGTACACTTGAAGATTGCTTGAGACATCATTATGGTCTTGTCAAGGCCATGTAGCATAATTGAGCTCCTTGATGTCTAGCTCTTGGTAGCTAGTGACTACTTGTAGTGCTTGAAAAGTATGGTGTACTTTTCCATTGTCTTTCATGCCTTGCTTACCACTGTTGATTGTAATGGCATTGAGATGGAGTGCAAAAGAAATGGCAAGTGATTCAAGGTGACAGGTCTAACCATAGGCGAGGCGAGCTCCCTAGGTATGTCCTGCCCTTGATGTGCCCTGAACAATTGTGGGGGATGTACAAAGGGCTAGGGAATTATGGATGGAGCCAGCCAACCAAGGTCACTGGGCGTACCTAATTTGAGGACCCGTAGGTGTGGTGCTATGATCATGTGCGTTTTTCTTTTTCTTTTTCTTTCTTTCTTTCTTTCTTTCTTTCTTTCTTTCTTTCTTTTTGTTTCTTTTCTTTTCCTTTTTTTTTTTGTGGGAAGTGAATACGATCAATGCCATACATTGAGACTGTTAGCCTTTCATTTGGATTGAGAAATGTTGGGATTCAAAGGTTATGAAAAATTGATATTACAGAGATGATTGTGTTACCAGTCTTGATGCTAGAGGAACTATTGTTGAGATGAAGAGATACACTTGAGATTTTGTAAACCTCTTTGTAACATATCAGACATTGAACAATTGAGGTAGCACTTGGAGTGAGCTATGCATGGACAAGGGCAGAGCATCTTGCGAATTGAATCATGGATGATGAAGAGACGTTCGCCCTTGTTGAGAGTGTGGCTCCTGCTCGAACATAGAGTTTAGCCAAGAAGGAGGAGGTAATCGATGATTATGCTTTGGCCATGCTCAGTTGCAATATGTGCTTTTTCTGCACAGGTGTCCTTGGATTCTCATCCAGTGGCATTTCCGTCATGGCTTTTGTTTCTTGGTATTCCTGTCACTTCCTCGATAATGGTTCTTTGTGGGATTGGTGGTCTTGTGGTGACTTGGACATTAAACGCCTCTAGAACTTGACCTGTGTCATTCTGCATCCATTTGTCACTTCGTGAGAGTATATGCTCACTTGCGTTAAGTACATCGAACCAATGCAATCATGTTAAGACATAATTTTTCAGAATGCTATGATGCCTAGCCCATTACTTGTTAAGATAGCATACATTAACGGTAGGTGAATAAAGTGTGTACAAGTGGAGATCTCGTCCCTTTACTCATCAAGAACAAAAAGTTATGGCATGATGACTTGTCAAGCTACTTGTACATCATAGGGGCTTAGTCGATAGCTACTAGGTGGGGTGAGTCCGGTTGGCTAGGCGACCGGGGCGGTGCTAGTGTGGGACTCCCGTGAGGCTCTCGGCAGGGAACATGTCGACCGGGACATGAATGGTGTGGTCCCGGGCCGCTACCATTTCCAGAATGTCTTTAAACAATTCATTAAATTTTGCCCTATCCCTGGCCGCCTTGTCACTGCGTGAGCACCTGGTGCCCGAGCGTGCGTTGGGGGTCTGTGCAACTAGCATTGCCACATTTTGTGTGCCTCCCTGAGCGTCCGCTCCCCTGGCCCGCGGATTCTTCGACCTTCTTTTGGGGTGGTATCGCTTGGGGCCGCGTTTCTTGTCGTACCTTTTAAGAGTGGGCACGTAGCGCACCGGCGGAGGGGCATGTGTTGCATGTTCCCTCGGCTGCGGAGAGCGTCCTTACAAGCTAGCTGCCCTTGGTTCTCCATGTTTTCCTCGCAAGGGGTCTGTAAAATGCGAATCAAGGATTAGGATTTGTCACATGATAAGACCATTCATATGTAAGGGATTATAGTGCAGATTATCAAGCGCATAGGACGAGAAGGGGAGGGGTGGGGCATGCAGTGCTTGTTGTAGAGGGATGGCCCCCGTGATGTATATTTAGCCTCCTACCATTAGTAGATCTTGGTTCATGCCGAGTTACATCGGCTGGCGGTCATGGATTTAGGCAAGGCTCCTCCTCGGAAGGATAGACCAGAAAGGGGGAAAGGTGTATAGAAAGGGACGGTACCCCATCTACACCATCAAAGTCATTGGTCAAGGCTTCCTATGGTGGTAATGAGGGTTGCATGCCCTTCACTTGGAGGTGGGAATGGTCACACAACTTCTAAAAGTGTGATGAGAGGAGGACCTGAGGAGCTTAGCCTGTCAAACCCAACTCTTCTCCCTGCGCTTGACTATCATTGCCTATGTGTGTTGATAGTATCTATATAGGGTGACACAAAAATCATTGTTTATATATACATCTATATATATACATATACGAATCCATGTCACCTCACGAGGATAGAAACCAATTGTAGAACTCGTTATTGTACTGGAGCGTGGCACACGCATCTAGTATTCATGGCAGCTTACTTAATACCGATAGATATTTTGCCACATCGAGTAGCATGGAACCTTGTCCAAGTCTACTAGAAATATGTAACTCCTCCTCAGTGAGAACCTTATCAAACAGAGTGTTCTCTTGGCTAGTTTCAGCTAAGTCCATACCCCGAATGGCAGTCAGCACTCGAAGGGAAGTTGGTGCCACATAGGTTGGGTCTCTTTGAGACTGCCATTTGGCCAATCGCTCCTCTGAGACTGTCATGATCTGAGCCCCTAGTTCGACCATTATAATGCGGTTTTCACACCAACGCTGTTCAAATTGACCTTGGCCTACTGACAGTCGCTTTAGTTGCTCTATGTCTACGAGATTCGGTCGGCGGAGCACTTCATTGAACGTGACAGTTAAGCGCAGTTCGTCAGCCTCCTCGTCAGAGATGAGTCGCATGCTTCATGTAAGAGCTTGTTATAGTGCTCGTCAAGATGTTCATGCTCTTCCCAGGATAGAGGAAAGGGCAAGTAATCTCCAAGCTGCTCCTTGGGGATTGTGCCCACGTCCGCAAGGACGTAGACTCGTGTGAACACCTTGAGCTTAGCATCCAACTCAGCTAAGCACTCTGCGATACTTCTATGTTCAACGAGGGCTTGCTCGGTTGCCATCTCATGCAAGCTTCTAGGAGTTTGTCTAGGCTTTAGCATAGCTGGGGGTTTAGGCCTATATGAGGAAGATTGGTCAACGCTAGGATTGCTCATGCTCTTGGGGTTTTTAGGTTTCTCCTGAGGCTTTGTTATTGCGTCATGGTTCTCCTTAGATGTGACTAGTATAGATTTGTCACCCTGTTGTGACATTGTTGTATCCACTCTTGATTGGTCGATGTGAGTTCTATTGTCAGTGGATTGAGTGTTGAAAGAAGCTGTTGATGGCAATGACTGCTTTGATTTTTCAGAGCACACGAATGTGTCTGAGGTTTCACCGCTATTAGGAAAGGCATCAATGGGCTCATTGGTGGATGGACTCGATGTTTTATTCATCAGCTCTCCAGCGCCCTTTGTCTCAATGTTCTTGGGGTCCACAACCACCTGCAACTGTTGTTGTTTTCTCTGCTTTCTCCTCTTTTTCTTGGTCAGTGAAGGTGCCTCTCTCAACGACTCAGGACCCTGGACTAGGTCAACCGTTGACATGCTTGGTTGAGCCTCAGCATTCTCTCTCTCTAGTGTGTCCTTATGGGACATAGCCGTAGCTTGATGAATAGCCTTACCATGCTGTGAGGGCACAACTGCCTCCCTTTTCGAGGAGTCTAGCTCTTCAGCTAGCTCCTTTGTGTTTAACTCCTCCAGCCTAGGCTTTAGGCACTTTGAAAGTGCTGGAGTTTTCGAGGAGGTTGGTTGCGACACCTCCTCTAGAGGTAAACTACAAAGGACACGTTCCACACGGGGCATTGCCACTGCCAAGGGTTGTAACTGCTATGATCCCTATTTGGAAGTAGTAGCAGCTAGTTTAGTGGGCTAGCTACCCTTAGTAGATTGCGGTGTCAAGTCCCTAGGGCGATCAGAAGTGGTCGCATATCTTGTTGCCCTTTGAGCATTCATCTGTATAGATTAAGCATGAGTTGATCTAGTCACATTAGGTTGCTCATGCATATCCTTGGGTCGAGAGCTACAGATGGTGTCATGTCCCATCTCTTGGACATTTGGAAGCTTAGATGGAGATAGAGATTGGAATTGAGCAGTTTCCCTTGACAACCGTTGTTGTGTTTCCTATGTCCTTTTGGAAAAAGAGGATGTAGGAGATCTAGGACTCTTAGGTGGACTTGGCACCAGCTGAATGATTTGCTCGAGGCTATTAGATGATTGTGCCATTTGCTTTGTTGAGCAATCAGCCTTGCCTTGAGCAATGTTGTGCCTATGATGCTTGTTCTCCCCTTGGAAAATCAAAGGCTCTTTGGGCACTAATGATTTTTGTGCATGCTCAATGGCTACATATGACATTTGTCTATTTAGCATGCTAGGCTGAGGCTCTTTCTTTTGAACAATCATGTCTGGTTTGTTGCCTCGAGACCTAGAGTTTCTCTTAGATTTCCTCCTGTGCTTCATTGCTTTTGATGCACTCTAACCTTCAGTAGATGGAGGCGGTTTAGCAAGGGATTTTGGTACCCAAATCCATCGATTACCTGTGTAGTACCCTTGAGCATGTAGCAACGCTTTGGATATCCATCGTGGCATTGTGCTGACCCTCCATCGATGCCTGTGTCTATAAGGCTTGGGCTTCTTTTGGGGTCTTCTACGATATTTGTAAGTCCAAAGCCCGTCCTTGGCATTGTCTCTTGACCTTCTTGGTTTAGGGATGGCCTCACTCATTGGCTCTCGTTGTTCGACCTGTGCTTGTAGTAACTCTTCCAACAAGTCCTTGCTCTCGTTAGCAAGCTTGACTGTTATGTCAGCACCTTCCTTGCCTTTCCCTTGAGGTTCAATGAGGTCACCCTTGCTAAAGGTGGTGACTATCCTCACACCCGGTAGTGTCAGGTGTATCCTTTGTGCTACATAGTCAGCCTCACACTTGGTCGTCCTTTTGAAGGGTCTTCCTAGGAGGGTTTCTTTCCTGCAGCTAGCACTTTTTGGAGGAACACGAAATAGGATAGGCAAGCTTTCTGTTTCAATTTTCGCAAGGATTTTGCACTTCCCTATGACTGCTTGTGGGTGTCCCCATAAGGGATAAAAGTTGCATTAGTTGGTGTCAGCTCTGGTTGGCCTAGTAGGGTCCATGATTCATAGGTCAAGATGTTAAAATCTACCCCTTCATCAATCAGAGCATCAACAGTATGCTCTCTTTTTGCGGTGAGTTTGACCCTAAGATAAGCAGGTGGTACTATGTCTTCATCTTCCGGGTCCTGGCTTGTAAATTTAAGCCTTCTGACAGATGCCCTTGAGTCCCCACTTGCATGACCAGACGTGGATTCTCCACCAATGTCTTGGGTTGTCTGTACAGTGTTGCTCAAGGTACATCTATCGTCAAGAGTGTCATGTCTAGTCATCCTCGCATCGATAGCTTGGTGATGCTGCATTCTACTTTGACTAGACACTGTTTGAACACAATGTACACGTGTTCTTATGGTGTGGCCTTTTTGCCCTGGATGGCTAGATTGGCCCGTTGAGGTTCTAGGGTCTCTGTTTCTCTATCTCCGGGTATGGGCTTTTGGTTGCTCTTTTGCAAGTGAGAATCCATGCTCATGTAGAGCCATTACTACACTAGGGTCCATTTTGGAGGACCTATCACGGCGCGCGTTTTCTCTCCAACCTACTTGGGGGAGGTGCATGCGGGGGTCCGAGGGGGAGGACCGTTTATAGCCAAATTTTGGACTACTCGCTCTAAGTTTCATCCCAGTGATGGATCTGTGATGTGCCTTTAGCTCTACGTGGTCTTTGGGGTCAATTTTGAGGTTTAGATGCGTCAGAAATTGTGTTCTAGGTACCTGTTCGATTTTGACTGTTTTCTGTCCGATTCTCAGATGTCTGATTTTCAGGAGTCTGATTATCAGAATTGGACGTCCGATTTTGGGTTGGTCCTATCGGCCCAGTGGTCCGATTTTGGTCACGTCCGATTCTGGGAGTCGGATCGAAAAAGTGGTCCAATTCTGGGAATCAGATCGGACAGGGTGGTCCAATTTTGGACTGGTCCAATTCTGATTGGTCCGATTCTGGCTCGTCCGATTTCGGACTGGTCCGATTCTGGGTGGTCCGAGTGTCCAAGTGTCCAAGTGGTCCGATTGGCTGAGCATCTGATTATGGACTGGTCTGATTATGGACGGGTCCGATTTTGGGACTCGGACGAGCTGGTCCGACTACGCGGCCGACGGCCTACGAGTTGCACGCGATACCTCTAGGTTAACGTCTACTACACCGAACCGTCCAGCGCCTTCCAAATAGGTACAAGACACTACAAGGAAATGCCAGACATGCCTAGAATCACTATGGTGCTCGAATCAAATGGCACTCCATGGATCTGTGCCCCTATTTCCCTGTTTTAGCCTGTTATACAGCAACAGAAAACCCTACTGTTTGCTTATTTTTCTTTGTTTTTCCTATCCTAAATGCATACAAATCACAAAGTAAATACCTACACTACTCCATCTCACAACATAAATCTCAAAAAAGCAAAAAACCTACTTGCCAAGGAGATCGAATACCATCTTCAACCCCCTCGCTTCCTACCTATCTCAAGCACCAGTTCGGGGGAAACCCTACTTCAATGCTCGATTCGAAGCGCGCAAGCGCTCAAGGCTTGAATCCGTTGGTCCCGAAAAAGGAACCAAAATGTGGGAGCTTTCACTCAACCACCAAGACCCACGGACCGCTTATTATTTCAAGCGTTCCAAGCCGAGCACTAATGGCTACCTCTCACATAGCCGACGCGCCATCCATATCTATGGGTGTAGTGAGCTTACCTCCATGCCGATCGAGTTACCTCCTCTCCCGCGCACTCCAATAGCTCCACGATCCAAGTACAAGCTTCAAGCACGCTCCATCCTCAAGCTCCACGCTCCAAGCTCCATTGCCACGAGCAAGAGAAGAGAAGAGAAGAGAAGAGAAGAGAAGAAGAGAGGAGAAGATGGAGAGCTTCTCCTCCCCGGTCCCTCACCCTCACACTCTCTCTCTCAAGCACAAAATCAAGCAAGCAAGAACAAAGAGAAGAAGAAGAAGAGGAGAGCTACTTTTGGCCACACACAAGAATGAGCTCCTCATTCACTTTTCAACTTTATATACAAAACCCTAAATCCCTTTTGGGCGGTCGTCCCCTTTTCCCCTTTTTTACATGGTCGGCCGTAGCCTAGGCTCTTTTTCCCATTGTCCTTCTATCTTCCTAGCTTCCTTTCCACCGCCCGTCTACATTTACAAATTGCACGGGTGAGAGCCCAGTGCTCTTTGAATTAAACCATGATGCGCTTGCGCTCTTTTACAAAAGTTTTGACTTGCGCTTTTCCTTGTGCACCTTTCTCCCTTATTTAAAACTCTTCTCCTTGTGCGTCTTTGTCTTCTGTTTCTCTTTGCCTTGGCCTTTGTCTTTGTCTTCTGCTTTAGCTTTTTCGGATTTCCCACCTTCGTTCGTTTGAGGGTTAACAAATATTCTCTTAAATGTTCACAAGCATCAATATGGATCTATTCACATGGATATGGAGAAGGCTTATGATGGAGAATGAAGCTCATAGTTGTAATACCACTCAACTGCAATGCACAAGCCAAGAACACCGATTTAGCTCGCGAATGTTATGGATTTCAATCTAGCCACTTTCAAGCCACTAAGTCTCAATCTAGTGGTCTCTCCATACCTCTGAAAGGATCCGATACGATGCAAGTGGTTGTGGTGGAGGATTCTGCTGGGCTAGTACTCACATCGTATCGTCAGAAGGTCCATACGGCGTGATGAAGGGCCTTCGAGGTGGTTTGGGAGAACATCTTGCATTGTATAAGCTCTATTAGATAGATGTCAAAAATGGTGAGCGTGTCAAATGTGCGACACAAATGATAGACGAAATCAACAAGAGTGTCAGACGTACAACAGAGAAGATGGAAAGTGTGAAACGGGCTTCGCTCAAAATGGGAGGCCCTTATATATGCGTGGGAGTTTTTTGGCACATGTCATTTTGCTATTTGTTCTCCAATTAGGGTTTCCCAACAATTTGAGACTGTTCCACATGGCCTATATAATGAATCAAGATCTCACTTTCACACTCTTTTCGCGATTTTCTACCATCGTTGTGCGATGTCCCTGCCGTCCTTCTCTGTCTTCTCCTATCATCTTCTCTCACCATCCCCGTTTCGCCGTTTCTGCCTCCCAATTATGTCATCTTGCTGTCACCGTCTTCTCTTGTTGACTCTTCTTGTCCACCTCGTCTTCTCCATCAACATTGCTATCCTATGACCTACCCATTCTCCTTTGTGTTCAACATGTGCGGTAGCTTCTGACACGACACGATAGCATGGCGCTTTGTCTTTTCACATGCAATGATCATGCCGTATTGAGGTTTGTCTAATACGGTGTGATAAGAATACATTCCAAGTTCTCTCAATCTCCCTTCATGTTGTATTAGCTTGAAGTAAGGATGGTCGCGGATAGTGTTTCTGTGCCTCTTGCAGGAACTTCTTTCGCTCCGTATTTGTGCTAGTTCAAAATGTCAAGTGAGAGCCCACCCGTGTCACCCTCCACATTTGGGAAATGTTAAAAAAGGCTTAAATCCACATTGTCCAATGAATCAGTTGCCTCAGACGTTTCAGTTGCATCTCATGTGTCAGTGATGGTAAGTGTTGTGACTACAAAGAAGGCTTCAAAAAGGGAAAATATTCTATGAGGACCCCATGCCTCACTTAGATTACAAAGGTCACAACCTCAAAAAGACTTACCTTATTGAAAACAATATTGACTTCTCTTTCTTTGCACAATAGCTAGGGAGATTTTCAATCCAGAGTGGGATCTTGATCAGGTTGTGAACTACTCAAAGGACTTTTGCAGGGAAGACTTTGCAGAGTTTGAAGAGTTGGCATATCCTATTGTTTAGTTGGATTCCAAGGATTATGTTCACACTCCTATTGGGAGGTCAGCCACCCACGGAGAAGTTTTCCTTCACCAAGAAATGTGGTTATCATTATCTTGGTAGATTCTATGCATCTGAGCTATGCTCTTTACACCCAAAAAAATGTAAGCTTATGCTAAAGTCTGCTGCATTTATTGTATTTGCACTTGTGTAATGCCCCATAAAATTTGATGAAAAGCCTAAGGAAGCCTCAAAATTATCCAGTTGTTGTCTTCTTAAAGAGTCTGCAAATGATGTGGATGTTGAGGAGCAAGTAGACCCATAGATGGGAGCATTAATTGCAAAAGACCTAGAAGTTGCTCAATTTAAAGCAAAGACAATAATTGAAGAGAGCATTGTAGAGGTTGATTAAGTATTTGATGCCCCTTCCAACCTCATTGTTCCATCCTTGCCAACTTTCCCAATTAAAGACAAAGAGTACATATTATTGCATGATCTACAAATCCTTTTCAATTTGAGGGAGGATTATTGCTAGGCTGTTATTGCAAAAGCATCCGCAGATGCAGAAGGCATAGTGGATGTTGAGAATGAATCCAAAGAGGACTTACTAAAATTAGATACTCAAGTATCAGATGATAAGTTTATAGATGCATCAGACACATTTTCCCTATGTTTAAGTAAGGTAAGAGATGCTGCGAGAGAGTTATAGGCTACTGACAACAATGAGTTGGACCAATTTCAAGAGAAGATTGGAATCTCCAATTTTGGAAGGGAGGAGTTAGAATATGTTAAGGAACTCAAGGATATCAAGGAGACGTCAATTAGTTTATGGAATCCAAGTAAACTTAAGAGTGATGAAAATCAAATGGTAATGCTTTCTTCTGTTTTTGTGAAAACACATACATATTTTCATTTTTTTCATTTTGACTTCTAGTTTTATAGTTGGAGTTTGCAGATGAGGATAATTTCTTGGGAAGAGGCAAAGGATCAAGAATTGGTGATAGTTCCCTAAAAGATGTTGCACTTGGGCATTACATATCAAGGATTGATCCCAATGTTCTATTGGTTTTGGATAGCACTTTCTGAGAGAAGGCCTCATGGCCGATTATCTGTCTCAAAGCACTTACAAGGCTCGTTGGGTACTCAAGTTTGTAGTACAATGTGCACAAAGTCATGTTCCTAGAAAAGACAACAACCATCAGAATATTTGGTTATGGTCCTGGTTTCTCTGCCTCTAGGGCTGGATTCTTTCTAGCATTCTCATCTTATGCTTTAGCAACAAATAAAACATATATCAAGTCCATAGTTGGATACAAGAGAAGAAAGGTTTTACATTATAGAGGAAAAATGCATGAGGAGGATGAGGATGTAAAGGCTCTTGATGCTAAAATATTTTGAAAATAGTATGGATATTCTAGATTCCATCAAAATTTGTTGTGTTCTTCAGTCTTTGAAGTTGTCTTCGAAAAAACCAATTGAATAACTCCTCAAGGGCATTGGTTTTAATTAATACTCCTCCATATCTAGTGCTTGAAAAGAAACACGTACGTGCCTGGTAGTGAGATTTCTCCATACCTTGGCTATTGTAAGTTGCTAGGGGCCCTTGCTCTTCCACAAAATAAGGCCCATGAACAAGAAGAATATGCTGTGACAACCCATAAAAGCAAAATTAGTTTGAATCATTAAACCTTGTTTTCAAAGCACAAAGACTCAAATTTATGTTATCTTACTAAGTAGAAAGTAATATCCTTTTCTCCCCAAGCTTCCTTGATTGTCTGAATAAGATTTACAATTGAACGTTTGTACTCTTTCGAATAATTAGATGCTATCTTGTGTTCCTTGAGTATTTTTAAAAATATGTCAAGATGTCTCCAAATCTCCATTCGTAGGAATGCCACTCGTGGTGTACTAGCCACATTTGTTATGATTGCACACAACTCTCTCCAGCACTCCCACAATGCACTCATTTGTTTATTGTAAAATATGTAGGATCTAGAGCATGGCAGATGTGGAAGCTATGGAGGTTGGAAGAGAAAGAGTGAGTTCATGAAGACATTGACATGACTGATTGTTACACAAGTGAATTAGGTTTCAAGATGGAAGCTTGGATCCATAAACACAATCTTTTGTATCGACTAACAATGACACAGAGACTTTACTTAAGGACAAAAGTACTATAACATTGCACTAGAAAAGAGAGCAAGTACAATGCTTTATAGGAAACTGAATGGTAGCACTTCTCCTACTGTGCATATGGGATTCTAGTCTTGAGCCCACATTACTCCATACAAAGAGGATAAGAGGTGTGATTGTAGAAATCTCAACATTCCTCCTCAATTACAACCAGAAGTACAAAGTGTGTAGAGGCTTTAGTGAGAGCAACTCGTGCAAAGTGTGGGCACACCATAAACACGGCAAAACACCAGAGGCTATCACAGAAAAGGCTAAGTGTGGGTACCAAAACATGGTGGACATCCAAAGGCTCTAATATGGGCCTCAGAAAGTGTACAGAGGATGTAGTTTAAGGCTACATGAGGAATTTACAAGTTTATGTCTGAGGCATTAGGGCTAGGAAATACAAGGCTAAAAAAGTCTATCCGAATAGAAGGACTGACGAGGTTTGTCCTTCTCTTGGTGGTCTTCTTCATTTTCTTCTTCTTCTTCTTTTGCTCCATGTTCTTCTTCTTCTTCTTTTGCTCCATATTCTTCTTCTTCTTTAACAGCAACTAGATAGGCCTTTTGGGACCTCTTTCTAGTGCGGTAGAACTTCTCGGTGTATCCGGTCTTTTTGCAAAAGTCACAGAAAAGCTGATCCTTCTTGCCTTTGTACTTGTTGCCAACATATAATGCTTGTTTATCTCTAGAGGTGCTTGGTTCTTCCTTAGTTTTTAGCTTATTTTCCTTCTCTAATATTGATTCCTGGATATCAACAAGCTTAGGGTTTGGCATATTGATTAGAGTTGTTGATACATTATTATATTCAGGAGGCAAACTTTTAAGTAGAACACCAATGAAAACATCTTCTTCTATTTTAATGTTGATTCCTAAAAGCTAGGCTAGAAGTCCTTCCATGTAATTTAGACGTGTGGCAAGTGATGTGCTGGACTTCATTTCAAGCCTGAAAATTTCAATCAAGAGACCATACTTTGATGACTTAGACTGTGCACCAAACAAAGTGTCAAGTCTCTTCCATGTATCCTGTGAAGTATCACAATTATCCACATGGTGGATATAACTATCGTCTAGCTCTAGTTTGATAATGGCATAAGCCTTATCATCATTCTTTTGCCAAGTGACTTCAAGGCCTACATCACAAGGCTTCTTCTCTTTTCTAGTGGTAATGGCCCATAGGCCTTACTTCATCAAGATGAGTTTGATGAGGGTTTGCCAAGTGGCCAAATGGCGTAGACGTCTCTTTTTGGCTTCCTTTCCACCTTATTTGGCAGCCCCAGTGCCCTTTCCACCAACTCGGGGGTTAGCTCGATCTGCACCTGTCTGGTAGCTTCCTTGTCACGTACCATGACAGTGCCCCTGTTTCTGTTGAAGGTACGTAAGAAATCAGCGCACAGGATGTAATCTATCCTCCGGCCCACTGCATCCAGGTACTTCTATAGGTGGCACTGCTCTATGATTTGATGTACCGCTGGTTCTTTAATGGCTACGTCTTCAAGGTTGAAGACGTGGCTGAATCTTAACTAGTTGAAAGCTCTTGTTTCCACCGTGAGGCCGTACTTTACTTGTTCCTCCTCCGAGAAGGGAAGCTTGCCTACTTTGTCCTGGCTTGCCATGGTTGCCACCTGCACATTTAGCCATTTTCATTTTTAGTATTTTTTGGCAATTAATTTGTTGGAAAAACAAAAGCATAGCAGATTTTATTGAACATAGCCTTAACTTTGCCTTTCAGACTTCTATCACCACCTTTTACTTTTGCATTTCAATTTTAAGCGTTTCACAATTGGTTTACTTTTTAGATTTTATTTCGTTTATCCATTTTACTACCCCTACTATCCCTTCCCCCTTTGGAATAGAAGAATCCATCCCAGGATTGGAGGTTGCGAGGCCAAGGCGTTCATCTTTATTTGTGTAGGAGCCAAGCGTGGAAGTTGGGGTTATATTCTAGTTGTGCAGCATAGTCCAGATCAAAGGGTCGAATTCCTACATGTGTGATGTACGTGAGGACATCTGTGAGGAAATCACCAGAGTCGACCCGACTTGCGATGTGGAGCTCTTCCTCTATTAAGAGGCAATCGAGATAGGGGTGCCCTGTGATATGCTCGTCCATGGGTCGACCCCGAAGAGTGGTTAACACTCTATACGAGGTAGGCATGACGTAGGTGGGATCATACTCAGCCATTTTGATGGCTCGGCGTTGTTCAGCGTTGGTCATTATGCGACATCCCTCGACTTCCCATTGCAACCTAAGAGCATACCACTGCCTCAAGAAGAGTATCCCGTATCAGCCAAGTGGGATAAACTTGTGATTTCTTGGTCGGTGATGGCAGATGTTGTCTGTGGGTCATATGATGTGATGAGGCGTTTCTTAATGGCTTGCTCTTTGGAGACCTCGCTAGCGAGCAACTCAGCGGGGCAGAGCGAGAAGCCTGCACAAAGGCGAATTCAAAAGTCTCCCAAGAGCAAGGCATATTGCGCACTTCTATTGCAAAGGGTTCTGTTAATAGACCCAAGTCCAAGCGGTCGTAGCTGAGAGCCAGGGCTACAAAGGTGGCATCGAGCTGTTTGATATAGTCCACCACATCATCTCCGGTGTCCTCTGTAAGGTTAGCGGCCAGCATTAGGAATGACTTTCATTCATAGGAGGGCGTAAGGCCGACGGGGGGTTGAGGTTTGCTAGAACCAGAGGTTCTGACTGTACAGAGTTGCGGGTGGGAGTCCCTTTGAGTCGGCAACCTAGCTGTTGGCAAGATGGGTGGGTTAGGTTCGGTCACAGCAGCAGCTGGGCTGTTGCAGTCAGCTAGGCTGCGGAGAGGCGGGTTGGCCTAGTTGGATGATGCCACCTTTGGTGGTGGCAGTTGTTTGGGTCGATAGGTTTGTGTGACTCTCTTGGGCCGACGCATAGAGGAGTCGGATGGCTAGGACTCTGGAGAGCACTGCAACCTATGGTTTTGAGGTGTCAAGGGACATGGGTTGATCCGACTTGAGGTCGGCGTAGGACTAGTGCCCTTGGTAGTAGGGGCCTTAGGGATCCACAGCGAGGCATTCCCCTCATAGTAGCCTTACACATGCAGGAGGATTTTAGGGACCCATATTTGCTTAATCACGCAGTGCTTCCGGTGATGGCATCTTGGGATCCTAGATTTAGAGTTGTAGGTCTTATGCAGACATGCACGTCTAGTCCTAGGCAGTTCTTGAGGTTGTTTAGGCACCCATTGCAAGCGAGGATGTTGGGGTTTTGCTTTGGTTGCTACGGCCTGCGGTTTATGGGAATCTGGGAGCAGCAGATATGCATTACCCCCCTCCTTAGTCTTGCCTACGACTATTTCTATCGGTGGCCCTATGAACAGTGATGGTGTTAAGAGGCCCTTGCTGAAAGCTATGACAATGCGAACTTTGCCGATTACTAAGTGGATGCACTGCAACTCATAATCAACATTGCAGTGAGTCTGCTTTTTAAAGGTCCACCTGAGCAATGACTCCGTGCTTGCATCCGTGGTACTTGGCAATACGTAAAACAGCATGGGGACAGTTTCAGACTCAATAGAAACGGCGACTATGCATTTGTCAAGAAGCGTGTAGGATTGAGCCCCGTATGGGCTTAATTTGGCCGTTGTGGGATGAAGTAGTGGTTTGCCAAGTTGGATCCAATGCTTGTGCGTTAAGACATTGAAATCTTCCCCCTCATCAATCAAGGCATTGAAGGAGCACGTTTGCTTGGCAGTGACCGTGACACGGAGGTAGGCGGGTTCTACAGCCTCCTCCTCATTATCGTAGATTTCAGTAATTGTGGCTACTCGTATTTTGACAGGTGGTTCTAACATTGGTGGCTCATGCAAAGGATGAGTGGGAGGGTAGTACTTCTTGATACGACTGCCATTGAAGAAGCCTATTCCTTCACCGTCTAGTGTCTCAAGCTCAACATTACTAGTTTGACTGATTGCCCGAACCTTGAAGGGTCCGAAACCTCTGAATTTCATCTTTTGCTTATGTCCTTTTACGGAGTAGGGGAGCACTAAGTCACCCTGCTCAAACTCTCGTTGCTTGACATGTTTTTCAAACCAGCTCTTGCATCGGGCTTTCTCGCAGATAAGTGCGTGGGTGGCTAGAAGACGAGTCTCTGATAGGCGTTCCAGCTTGACCAAGCGTTGCGTCCATGCTTCCTTCCCTTCCCAGCGTTCTTGGAGAGCTATTCTCAGGCTAGGGACGAAGAATTCTAATGGGAGAATGGCTTCAGTCCCATAGGTCAGCCTAAAAGGTGTTTGACCGACGGCCGTTTTATAAGTTGTGCATTAGGCCCACAAGGCTGCCAGCAACTTGTTATCACAGTCGCTTCGTGAGGCTGAGACTACTTTAGTCAAGACGTTGATGAGAATTTTGTTGGTCGATTCTGCTTGGCCATTAGCCTGAGGGTAGTATGGTGAGGATTTGCAATGGATGATAAGAAAGGCGGATAGGAGATGGGCTATCACTTCGTTGATGAAGTGTGTTCCTTGGTCGCTAACCAGTTCGATGGGGCAACCGAAGCGCGAGATCACTTGCTCCCATAAGAACTTGGCAATCGTCCTAGCATCATTTTTTCGTGTGGCTCTCGCCTCTGCCCATTTCATGAGGTAATCCATGGCCACCATGATGTACTTGGCTTGTGAGTATTGCGCCGCGGGGCTGATGGGTCCTATGAAGTCAATCCCCCATTTTTCCAAGGGTTGGCGAGCAATAACAGGGGTTAACTCCATTTGATCCTTACGAATCAGGACTTTTGTCCGTTGGCACTCGTCACAATGCTTGACGAATTACTTAGCGTCGCGAAAAAGTGTGGGCCACCACAGCTGGGATTGTAGCACCTTCCGTGCTATCGTGTCTCCGCTAAAGTGTCCTCCTGCAATGCCGCTGTGCGCCTCTGAGAGCACATCATGCATCTCATGCTCACACATGCACCTATGCAGCAATTCGTCTTGCCCCAGTCTATAGAGTTGGCCTGTAATCAGCTGGTAGGGCTGGATTCTCAGGATCAAGCGCCTAAGTCGTGCCCATTCTATTGGTCGCTCAGGTAGTCCGTGCTCGAGCACTTAGACTACGTCGTCTGCCCAATATGGTGTCAGATCGGCCCTAAATAGGTCTCCTTCGCCGACAGGTGGAATAAGTGGGCATCAGGTAACTCGTCCATGATGCTTTGTCCAGCGGTTTCTCCTGTGGGTATACGGGATATATGATCAGCCATGTAATGTTGTTTTCCCTTTCGTACCACCACGGAGAAATCGAACTCTAGGAGCAGGAGGAGCCATCGAGCTATACGTCCTATAGCACAAGGTTTGTTCACTAAATAGAGTAGGGCTTGATGGTCCATGAAGAAGGTGAAAGGGATGGCCAACAGGTAATGCCAGAACTTCTTCACGGTGAACACCATGGCTAATCCCTCCCTTTCCATTGTCGAATAATTCATCTCCATTTCAGTGAGTTGCCTGCTAGCAAAACTCACTGGTAATCTAGGTTATGCTCACCAGGTTGGCTCAACACTACCCCCACGGCAAACTTAGAAGCGTCAATCTGTATGTGGAAGGTAATGGTCCAGTCTGGGGCTCATAGAATCGGTGCCATTGTTAGAGCCTTTTTCAATTCTTCGTACGCCCGTTGGCATGCCTCGGTCCACTCGAAGACAATTAGCAGCTTGTACAATGGCCTAGCGATCAGCGCGTAGTTCAGTACAAACCGCCGATAGTATTCTGTGTGACCTAAGAAGCATTGAACTCCCTTGTAATCACTTGGGGGTGGAAGGTCAATGATAACCCTAACTTTCGAGAAGTCCGTGGCAATGCCGTTCTTCGACACCACGTGTCCTAAGATGCATCCATGCTTCACCCAAAACTAACATTTCAAGGGGTTCAGGGAGAGACGATATAAGCGACACCATTCAAAGACTGCGCGGAGTTTGTCTAGGTGTTCAATCCAGGTCGAATGGACACACAAGTCATCGACAAAGGCCTCTAATTCCTTGCGAAGCATGTCCTTGAAGATGGTGCATATGAGGCATTGAAAGGTGGCGGGGGCATTGGTCAACCCGAAGGGCATGACTACGTACGCAAAGACGCCCCACTCAGTGGCAAAGGCGGTCTTGTGCCTGTCTGCAGGATGCACTTACACCTGGTTGTACCCTGAGAAGCCATCCAGAAAACTGTAGGCTTCCTTGCCTGCCACCCTCTCAAGCATGTGCTCGGTGTACGGCAAAGGATAGTTGTCTCTCTTTGTAGCAGCGTTCACCTTTTTGTAATTGACGCACACTCGAATTTTGCCATTCTTCTTCATCACAATGACTATGGGTGATACCCAGTCTGTGTGCTCAATTTCGTAAATGAATCCCGCTCTCATTAGCTTGTCAATTTCCTCCTTGACGGCATGGGCGTGTTTTGGATTCATGGAGTATGGTCGCTGCTTGACCGGTGTTGCATCTGACATCATGGGTATGTTGTGAGTCACAACACTCGAATCTACCCCCCGTAGCTCTTCTAAGGACCAGGCAAATACGTCTATGAACTCCTGCAAGAGAGCGACAAGACTCAACTCTTCCTTACCAGTCAAGTCATCGGCAATGAATATTGGTCGGGGTATCTCCCCTTCCAGGGCTAGGTTTACCTCCTTGACCTTGGCTGGTCCTTCGATCGATTCGCTTGTCTGCCCTTGGCGCTTGGCACCTAGCAGAACCACTACCCTATCCCCTTTTTTGAATTTAGTGAATCGCTTAGGGAGGTCCTGCGGCTTTCGCTGCCCTTCTGATCGTGTATCTTTGGGGTGCTTTGCCCTATCTTGGTGTGACAGTCTGCGTCTCAAGTGGACGGGTAAGTCCCCTTTGGTGCGTCTGGTCATGGGCAGCCTAGGGATCTCTGGGTTGCTATCCGAAGTAACTTCTGATTCAGAGTCAAACCCTCGATCTTCGCTAGAAGAGGTGGTCTCCCCTGGTGGCAGCAATTCGGATGGCGATTCGGTTCTAAGTATTGATGTCGTTCCTGATTGGGCTAGGCCTACTTGCTCTAGGTCTATGGCCCCCATACATTCCAACCACGCACGACCACATTCCATGCGCATGACTCCTTGCTCCAGTCTAAGGGCCTGCCTCTTCTGTGGCTTGGCGTCTACTCGTATCTGCTCAATTTCTTGTCCATCCGTGTCGTACTCTATGGTATCCACTTCACCTTCGCTCTCACCACTGAAGGATTGATAGTCTTCGTATTCATCACAGGAATCTTTGTCATTCAACTGCCCATCATCTCCTAGGGCTTGGAATGCCCCGTCTCGTTGGTCTGGAATCAGGGCCCAGTTATACATGAGGTTCAACTCGTTGGTCTGGAATAAGGGCCCAGTTATACATGAGGTTCAACTCGTGCACTCTGGTCCATTGCCACTTAGGATCCTCTAAGAGATCCTGGAGCAGTTTGAAGTTGGCAGTCGGGTTACCCGCTGGTCTGCTAGGTATTCCAGTATCCCCTGGAGTTCCCTTTTGTTGGATGGTACTTGGAAGGTGACAGGCTTAGGCCTTTCATGGAGGCTTGATGCCATCATGTAGATGGGTGTAGAGAGTGCTTCATTTGTCTTGCCAATTGTTTCGATGGCCTGCTCATACGCCTCATGGTCTGAGAATGGTAGGTCAAGTGTAGCGAGAACGTGCATCCAATCCCGCTCGTCCTCTGGGCATGGGATATACTTAGCCAAGGACCCATAGGGTTCCTTGGCCTAAGTGTTCCCTTTGAGCAAAGCAGAGATGGCGTCTAGGTCGACTAGTAAGGTCTTCCAAAAGTGTCCATCTCTATTCTTACGGCGTCAGTTCGATTGCCAATGAAGATCAGGCTGTTACCCCAATCTTCGATGACCCTAGCATTGCGCATCCAGGGTCTGCCCAATAGGATGTCATAGTCCACTCCCTTCATGACTATAAATTCGACAGAGAACTGGACACCTGCGATCTTTACTGGCCAATTCTTCAAGACCCCGAATGGCTTCACTCTCATACCATTTGCTAGCGTGACATTAAACCGAGTAGCTTCGACAGGCGGGTTTCCCCAAGTCTGCAACACTGCATGGCTAAGCACACTAACCCCAGTTCCCATGTCTACAATTTCCTTCCTTGTTGTGTCACCCAGGGCTAGGATCGGCAGGACTGCGTGCATCTCAGAGCCCTCCCAAAAGGCGTTGACGTGCAAGGATTTAGGCACAGAGTGTAGCATCAGACTTGGCAATTGTGTTTATGCATCCTGGTCTTGAGGGTCTGCCGTGGCCTGCTCTTGCGATCCCTCGACCCACTACTTAAGGTCTTGCCATAGGGCAGGGTGCTGCTTAAGCAAATCCCCCAGGCTAAGTGTTACAGGCGTGGTCAATAACGTGGTCAAGAGGTTGTCAAACACTCGTCCTTCTCTTAGCCTAGACTGTCCTGGCCCCACTGGCCACGGCTGTTCTACGGTTTTGTTGCATCGAGACATGGTCTCAGCGGCACTGCTTATGGTGCAGTGGCCTCGACCGACTTAGGTTGAGGTGGCAACATGGGCGCGCTCATACTGGAGAGATCATCGATCTCGCCCTCTATGATGGGTTCAGCATCTTTGAGATGCTGTTGAGCCTCCCTCGCCCATTCCTTCACCTTTTCTATGGCCTCTAATTGCCGCTTTGGATGCGGATATTCCCCTATCTTAGCGCTTCCCTTTTGGGCTGTTTTAGGGGCTGAAGTCTCTGCCTCTACGTCTGAGACTTTCTTCCCATTAGGTAAGGTGCAGAGATTTGTGTCATGACGGAAAAGTTGATGCATCATTTGGGATTAGAGGTAAATGAAACTGCTAAATTTGGGGCCAAAACAGCTAACAATGTAGTAGTAAATTGTTTGGGAGTTATAAAGAAAGTCAAGGTAAAGGTGTGTGGAGTGCAATTGGAGCTTGACATGTATGTGATGCCAGTGAAGGGGGACGGCTATTTGCTCATTCTCGGGTGACCATGGCTAATGGGAATGAAAGCCAAACAAGATTGGGAGACAGGGGCTTTAGAGCTAAGGCCACAAAAGGGGCTGCATAAAAAATGAAAGAGCACTATCTACAACATGAAGGAGGGCCAACAGGAGGATCTTGTGTTAGAGACCACCGCTGATGATTGGAGTTCCAGCAAGGGTTGGTCATCTATGACAGAGGGAGAGTCTTCTAATGATGTGGGAGCTTTCGCTCAACCGCCAAGACCCACAGACCGCTTATCGTTTCAAGCGTTCCAAGCAAGCTCTAATGGCTATCTCTCACCTAGCCGACGCGCTGTCGATCCTACGAGTATTGTGAGTTTACCTTGATGCCCGATCGAGTGCCCTCCTCTCTCTTGCACTCCGGTAGCTCCACGACTCTTGATGCTAGCTCAAGCATCCTCAAGCCTCCTCCATCTCCAAGCTCCATCCTCCATAGCCGCACGTGCAAGAGAAAAAGAGAGAAGAGAAGAGAAGAAGAGGAGAGGAGATGGTGAAGAGCTTCACCCTCTTGATCCCTCACTCTCACACACACTCACTCCCTCACACTCTCACACTCCCTCTCTCAAGAGCACACACAAGCAAGGAGAAGAGAAGAAGAGAGGAAGAAGAAGACTCTTTTTGCCACACACCAAAGAATGAGCTTCCCATTCTCTTTTTTCAACTTTATATACAAAGCCCTAAATCCTTTTTGGGCGGTCATTCCTCTTTTACATGGCCAGCCGTAGCCTAGGCCCTTTTTCCCATTTCCCACCATTCTAATTTATCATATTCCCAACTAATGCCTACACTTTGCACAGGAGCGAGCCTGGCACTCTTTTACACAGATTCAAGGATGGCTCCGCATTTTAATGGTGCGCCTTTTTCCTCTTTCATTGCCTTGGCCTGACACCGAAGCTTCCTGCGGGTCGTGTCCGATCATTTGAGTTTTTCACGGATTGGTTGCCGGTCAAGGCGCCTTTTTCTGTTTTTATCTTTTTCTGCTTTTATCCTGCACCTTTTTGCTATTTTCTCTTCTTTCCATTTTCCGCTTCTTTGTGCTGCGGAACCACGGTCGAAAACACAATAACAAATGAGGAGGAAGAAAGCTCTCTAGAAGTGATGGGGATTACATTAAAAGGGCCTTCTAGTAGTGAAATTCCGCATCAGCTTCCAAAGGTCAAGAAGGAGGGGTTAGAAAAAATGTTGGCTAAGGATCTATCAGTTGAGGAGAAGGCAGCCTACATGGAAGTGGTGATAAAATACTCTACAGTTTTTATTTCTGATTATGAACACATCAGAGGAGTGACAGCAGTACAACATCACATTAATCTAAAAGAGGGAGCACTGCCAGTGGTGCAGTGACTACAACAATTGGGAGTAGTTCAACAAAACACTCTACTCACTGAGGTGCAACAACTTTTGAAGGCAGGCTTCATCTATCCAATAGGGGACTCAGAGTGGGTTTCACCTATGGTGGTGATACCCAAGAAGAATAGAAAATGGAGGATTTGTGTATATTACAAGCCATTAAATGCTGCAACTAAGAGAGGTCACTTTCCTCTTCCCTTTTAGGATGAAATACTCAACGAGGTGGTCGGACATGAGAGATACACTGTTTGTGATGGGTATTCAAGTTATTTCCAGATCCGAATAGCTGAGGAGGATCAATAGAAGACCACCTTCATTACACCTTGGGGTTGTTTTGCTTACAAAGTAATGCCATTTGGATTAACAAATGCCCTAGCTACCTTCCAGCGATTCATGAATTATGTCTTCTAGCCATATTTTGGGAAATCCATTAGGGTCTTTATTGATGATTTTTGTATTTATTGTTCTAAGGCTCTACATCTAGGGAAGGTGAATGAAGCTTTCAACCACCTCACACAAATGGGGGGGCAATTAAACCATGAGAAGTGTCGCATTGGCGAAAGCAGTGTAACTTTGTTAGGGCATATCGTAAGTGAGAGGGCCATTGAAGCAGATCCAAACAAAGTTAAGGCCCTATTGGCAGTGCCATCACCATCTTTTGTGAAGCAACTAACCTCTTTCATTCAGAAGGTGCGATATATGGGGCGGTTCATTCATCTCCTCTCCCAATTAATATTTCCACTACAACAGTTAACCCACTCTAAGGAGCTCATGTGGAGTGACGAAAGCGAAAGGTGCTTTCACGAGGTGAAGAAGGCTCTTAGCACCCTTCTCCCTAGGCCATTCACAATGATCACGACAAAAGAGCATTTTCCCTATGCCTTACAGCACATGGATGTTTTAGCCAAAATCGCTAAGTGGGTGATACAACTCCAAGAGTTTGACTACACCTTCAAGGTGGAGGATTCTACTCGAGCTTGCCTAGCTGATTTGTTGACCTAAAGATGTCATCAAAAGAAGGAAAAAGAGAAGGAAAAGGTAAAAGAGGAGACACCTCCTTTTGAGGAGCCGCCACGGGTGGAGAATCCCCATGCTCTCTACTTTGATGGGGCATACAAGCGTATTAAAGACAGAGTGGCAGCAAGAATAGTGGTGTTCAGTCCCAAAGGTGACAAACTTTATGGAGAAGGTATCAGCTTGGAGGATGTCCATTCTAACAATGAAGCAGAATATCAAGCCTTGCTTTTAGGTTTGAGGTGGTGTCTCTCACATGGTGTCACTCGACTTAATGTTTTTGGGCATTCTATGCTAATTGTTAAGCAAATGAAAGGAATCTGAGCTTGTAAAAATGATAACTTAGCATTGAAAATGAGAGAAGCTAAAACTCTCATGAGAAAGCTACAGAAAGCCCAAATCTATTTTGTGCCAAGGCGCACAAATGGTGACGCAGATGCTCTAGCAGCTAAAAATTTGAAAGAGGTAATGGTGGGCATCATTACAGTAAAGCTTTCCCTATTTCAGGGTAAGTTTCAACTACAAGATGTGCTTTATTTTCTTGAGCATGGTGAGGCACCTACACATATGAGTAAGAGTGAGAAAAGGTGGCTGGCTACTAAGGCCACTAAATACCGCTTGATAAATGATGTGTTGTATTGCAAAGGAAAGGATGCAGTGCTTAGAAGGGTACCAACAGCAAATGAGATTATAGATGTGATTAAGAGCTGCCATGAGGGGGTTTATGGCAGACATTTTGCTCAAGAAATAACCAGCAGGAAGATTCTCCAAGCCGGTTTTGTGTGGCCTAGTCTACATCGAGATGTGCAACATTGGTGCCCCACTTGTGACGATTGCCAAAAGGCCGAACCAAGGAAGCTAGTGCATGAGGGAACAAAATCCCATAACTACATATGGCCCATTTGAGAAATGGGGGATTGATGCAATAGGGCCACTCCCACGAACTCAATCTGGCAAGGAATACATCATAATGGGTGTGGACTACATGATGAGGTGGGCAGAGGCTTCAGCAACTAGTAGGATCACAACCCAAGAAGTGGGAAAATTTGTGTTTGAAAATATTTGTTGCAGGTTTGGCACACCTTTGGAAATTATCTCTAATCAGGGTCCTAGTTTTAGGGCGAACCTAGTAGGGGAGCTAATGGAAAGGCTAAAAATCAAGCACATGCATTCTACTCCCTACTACCCATAGTGTAATGGTTTGGTCGAAAAAGTAAATGGGTTGATTTGTAAGATAATTACTAAGCAAGTACACATGCACCCCAAGCACTGGGATAAAAAATTGAGTGCAGCTCTTTGGGCCTACATGACTTCATTTAGAACCTCACTTGGCTATATTCCATTTCACCTCGTCTATGGCCAAGAGGCTTTGCTTCCTATAGAGGTGGAACTAGCCAGTTTGCATGTTTTATTAGCCAGTCAAGAGAAGAATCAAGATAAGAAGTTAGAGGAAAGGATCTTGGATCTAGAGAGGTTGGAGTTAGATAGAGAAGCAGCAGTCCAACACTATTCCATGCAGGTTGAAGAGAGGAGGAAGACATTTAATAAGAAGCTGGCTAGCAAACACATAAGGGAAGGATCACTTGTGCTACACTATGATAACCGCTTTGATAATAGAAAGGATGCTAAACTTGTGTTCAAGTGGGAAGGGCCATTCATGGTCATAAGGAGATATCCAAATGGTAACTATAAGCTAGGTGACATGGATGGGAAGGTTCACAAGACAAGGGTAAATGGATGGCACGACTGAAGCCTTACTTTCAAGACAAGGGTAAATGGATGGCGACTGAAGCCTTATTTTCAAAGAAATATGAACACTTTGGAGCAGTCATTCAATGAAGAGCCACAAATGAGGGGGTGCAGTCCACCTTGCTCTATTGGACCATCATTAGCAAGCTAGAGGCATGAATGCCTCTAGCCTAAGGGGAGGGCTAATGATCCAGGTTTTTTACAACCCGGATTATTACCACAAAATTTGGCCAAAGCCCCTATCAAGAGCTTACCGTATCACTTTGGGTTTACTCTTCAAGCACTAGGTATGCTACATTGCTTCTCGATTATGATAACTCTAGCAAATGGGGGGAACAAGTTCTTAGGAGGCATATCAATGTAAAAGGTAAAAGGGATGGTTATCTTAGTGAAGATGAAAATGGATTACACCTAGGAGTTGAGTGAGTGCATAGATTTTTCAAAGGACTACCCTCCAACTACACATGGGCTCCGTCTGCATCACTAAGATTTGGAATATATCACCATCATTAGAGGACACCTCACCCTAGCACACAAGTCAATATCCACATCATGGTGTCATTTGGATCTTACACAAAAGCTTACAAGCATAGACCCCTTCTGTCACATGCTTATATGTATTTATATATATATGGGGGACTAAAGTCAAAGCAGCTTTTGGAAGCCATTTTTTATAATCTTGATAACTCCCAAGAAAAAGCGAAATTCAAGAAAATTCTTGCGTTGTCTGATTGGTTTCGACCTAATCTACAAAGTTGCAGAAGAAACTTTTTTCAAATTCTTCACAGAATTGAAGTTACAAAGGCGCAGACTACTGGCTACATGCAATTTGCTTCTCTCTTTCATTACACCAACTTTCCACTCTATCATTCTTATAAATATATTATAATAATGTGCTTTGGGCACCCACCTCTTGTAATCTAGCTCCATTTCTCTATTTTGTCTACCACCACCCTTGGCTTCTTGCATGATGACCAAGGTGGGGACTTGTCCCATCCACTATTCTCCATATTTTCAAAGATGCCATACGTCATGTAGGATTATGTTAATCAAAAAGATTAGCTTAATCTAATCCCTCATGGAGGCTATATAAAGAGCCCATGGAGAATGAAGAGGGGGGAGCAGGACAATGACAAGCCCATGAGAGCACTCTAGAATACCCTCATCTCTTTGAGGTAAGCTATGAGTAAGTTCTTTTATTATGTAGTATAATGGCAAGCTTTCTCTACCTCTTCTCCTATTATCTCCCTCTCTTCTCATCTTCTCATTCCATGTAGCATAATGGCAAGCTTCCTCTACCTCTTCTCCTCTTGTCTTCCTCTCCTCTCATCTCTCTCTCTCATATTCTAATATGGTGTCTAGTACATATATTCTCTCTTGTAAATTTGTGTCTTGGTTCTCTTGATTCTCTTTGAGAAAAGGGATTTCCTAGCCCATCCTCCCTTTGGCTAGGTGGTGCCCCTCTTTAGTTCTCTTAGTGAGGATTGGATTGGTAAGAGGCAACCCGTTCATCATTTCAGCCTTCACTATCATCAAAAGCACTAAAAGAAAGTGTTTTTTCTTTGTCATCAATGATGTCATCGAAAAATGCTAAAAAGCAAACGTCCTCTCTTTTACCCCATGTAAAACTATTAATTGAGGTCTTGGGGATGACCAGGAAGGGGGGAGCAACAACGATCTTGATGAGGACAAGATGTTGATCGAGAAGGAGGAGAATCTATTCTGCGAGATGAAGAGACATCATTCCATTCAACCCAAGGAAGGGGATATGCAAAAGGTCTCTCATCCTCTTCTACTCTAATCCGAGAAGAGAAGACATTGAAGAACTTTATCCTATTCTATCAATTCGGTTAGAAGTCATACCTCTACTCTCATCCCTATTCCATCTACTAGAGAGAGGGAAGTATTGCCCTCCACGAGGCAAGAAGAACCATCTGCGAGACCTATATCATTGAATCCCGCAATAACCATCATCATCATCAAGAGTCTTACACCCTTGCCAACAGGTATTACTGTCCTGTTCTTCTTCTTCTATGAATCATATTTCCATCATGTCCTTGAAGAAAAAGAATTCAAAGATAGAAATCGTGAATGATCCTGCTAATGTGGAAGCAACTTGGAGTTGTGAGCACGGGAGTCACTGACGGAATCACAGGCGTGGACAATAACCCTTTACCAATCGCGATACCACAGGTTTTTCTAAAAATTTCTATCTAAATTCAATAGAAATAAGATAAGTCTCTTGAGAAATATTGCGATCTTAGAGTATTCACTTGGTAAATTATTAGAACATCTTATAGACTAGAAATTGTTATGGTAACTATCAAAACCTAGAACTTAAGAGAAATCATGAGAAATTTTAATGTTAACCCCATAGAAAAGAAGACTAGTGAATTCAAGATGAATTTTCTAAGAACGAAACCCTGAAGAAACTAGCCAAGGATATAATTTTAATCTAGAATCTCAGATAGAAGTTTTTTTTTTAACGGAAATAACTCTCTAAGTTAAAGAAACTGACTTAAGGCCAAGAAACTTGATTACAAGAATAAACCTTAAACTAGGAAGTTAGAGACCCCAAAATCTAGATACCCTTAGTTAAATTCCAAGTGGAAGAGTTCATTATGTGAAATTTAAGTATCGATTGCTACTATATTAATCATCACTTGAAAGTTGCATGATTGATTGAAGTTATAACTGCTTGAAGACATCAATCTTGTTTGTGATTTTCTAGATTAGATCATGATTGAATTAAGTATTGGAACATATAAAAATTGATGAGCCCTATACCTCCCCCAAGGATAGGTGTTGAATCTCCCATACCAAGAGGGGATGTTTTTACCACTGCGGAAGCATGGACCGGCTTCAATGGCAAGAGGTCTCCCAATAGGGATCGTATTAAGTAGGAGGTGGATAGGGTGCTAGGGGGGCTCTAGCTACTAGTAAATCTTTTACACACCAAAGAACTACTTGGTCCATGAGTAAATTACGCAAACAAACAACTATGCATAAAAGAATTATTTTTAATTAATGAAGCTATTTTTATATGTTTCACGTAATGTGGTAGGTAATTAGATAACTAAGAAATTTCATAAAGGGAAGTGGGTGGATGGATTCCTGATGAATCCAGCCCTATGGCAGGGTGGTCTCGGTTAGCGAAGAGGTTTCCCCAAAAACAAACGCTAGGAAAAAGCTCTAGGAAGGATTGATTCGCTAACTTACCTAGGGTTTGGTCTCAAAACACGAATTGTAAATTATCTTAGGGAAAAGGTATGGCGATTGTGCCAGAGCACTACGAGGGATTTCATAAATCCTTAGTCTACTACTAGAAAAAATCATTGTACTCCATGAACCAAGGGTAATGGCAGTCGCTCCTTCTAGACAAGAAGCCTCTCGAAGAACACCCCCGGATGTGAGCTAGTTGTTGATAGGTGACTGTTAGGTCAATTAGGAACCTTCAGGTCCAGTCCTCTGTGGGTAACGGCAGGACGCTTCCCCTACGGGGTAGACCTATGGACAAAATCCGATCATTCTGGTTAGAGTAGAGATGGCGACTACTGGAAGGTAAACTTTGGGCGACTACTGTCACATAATAAAAGTGGGTACGTTACAATTTGTGGGGTATTACAGCAATCCATCTTGCCCTTCTATGTACTTGCTTGGTCTCATTATGGCTAGTGGTTCTCACGACAATGCTATCTTCAATATTGAGAAACTGGATATGACCAATTATAGTTTTTGGAAGACCCAGATATGGTAGGTTTTAGTGTAAAAATTACAAGTTAGACTACTCAAAAATAGGAGTATGAAAGTCGAAAACATTGTGGCTAAGGATTTGGGATAAACTAGATG
This sequence comes from Lygodium microphyllum, assembly GCF_053477565.2. Lineage (NCBI taxonomy): Eukaryota > Viridiplantae > Streptophyta > Polypodiopsida > Schizaeales > Lygodiaceae > Lygodium > Lygodium microphyllum. The sequence goes on from NC_141155.1 coordinate 118,736,645, forward strand.
AGCAATGCAAGTACACAATCATTTTATCACTCTCTAAGTAGATTCACTACAATGTAGTAACTAAAATTCAGACTGGCTATGAGCTTTGGACACAAATTAAGAATCTTTATGACAAGCAAAGTCCTATCTTTGAAATGTATTGGCTTAGATGGTTGATGGGCCTTCGTATGAAGGAATAGACTTCTATGTCTGTACACTTGAATGAGTTTCACTCCATCATCAACCATTTAGCTTCACAAGAAAATGAGTTCAAGGATACTTTGCATCCTTTATTTCTGATTGGTTCTATATCTAAGTTGTGAGAAACTTTTCATATGGCTCTCTATGCTAAGGATTGGCTAAAATTGTAGGATGTTGAGGGCGCCCTCTTGATAGAAGAGGTAAACCAAAAGTATGTGGATGCTTCCCCTACGCCACATGCATTAATTGTGAGAGGCTGGCAAGATGGAAATGGCCATGGTAGAGACTCTAATAGGTCTCAGTCTTGGACACATGGATAGACTCGCAGTAAGTCCCATGGCCATAAGTCAAGTATTACTTGTCATTATTGTGGGAAAGTAGGTCATATTCAGCCACAGTGCCATAAAATGCATGAAGACAAGTGCAAGGAAAAGAGAAAGGGTAAAGTGCATGACAAGAATGATTATCACAACATTATGCCTAGCAAGCCTAGTGTCAAGATTAAGAAGATTAATATAGTGTAGCCTAATATATCTGATGATCTTACCTTGACAGCTTCTTCTTTGGATCCTTCACAGCTACTAACTAATCCTTTATCAGGATGTACTTAGTATTGATTGATAGATTTATAGGCTTCCTTTCATGTGACTCTCATAGAGAATGGTTTCACTCCTATTGCAATATGATTGAATTTGTCTCTTTGGATAATGACCTAGCATTGGAGATAGTTGGTATTTGTGATATCGAGTTGCATTTTGGCTTCAGTAATATGTTCACTCTTCACTTATCTCTACTAGCACCTTGGATTATACAAGTTATGTTGTCTCTTTTAGTGATTTATCATGGAAGATTTCCCATGGGAATCTTGTTATTGCACGTAGTGTTAAGTCTAGTACCCTCTATCCTTTGCTTATATCTAGATCAATTGACCATGTTTTGGTTGTGACTATTGTTTCACATGTATATCTTTGGCATCATCACCTTGGGAACATGTCTTTGAAAGGAATTAAAATGCTTACCAATTTGTAGTATCTTTTGCCCCTAGACTTTAAGTGTTTTGAGTCTTGTGATCATTGTTTATATGGTAGGCAAATACGTAGTATACATAAGAAATCTGGCATGAAACACATGGGTGAGTCTTTGGCTCTTGTTCATTCAAATATATGTGGTCCCATGACCTATCAATCGGCGCTAGGTGGTGCAAAGTTCTTTATCACATTCATTGATTATTACTCACTAAGGTCTGGGCTTATCCTATTAAGCAAAAATCTGATGTCTTGTCTACCTTTCAACATTAGCTTACTTTTGTTGAGAACTAGTCTAGGTATAGGCTAAAATGCCTAAGGTCAAATAATGGGGGTGAGTATGTCTCGAAAAATTTTGAGCAATTTTACAACGAATGGGGTATTAAGCATCAATTGACCGCCTCCTACACCCGTCCCTAGAATGGTATTTCCAAACACATGAACAAGACAATTCACGAGAGAGTTTGCAATATGCTTAGACAAGCATGCCTACCCCAGCACTTTTGGGGTACACTTGATTAACAAGTTTCCTTACATTGCTATTGATTGCCAAGTTGCAAAGGAGGTATGGAATGGGAAACCTCCATCATATGCTTATTTGCACATCTTTGATTGTGAGGCATTTTGCCATATTTCCAAGCACAAGTACAATAAGCTAGATCATAAATCCATAAAATGCATCTTTCTTGGTTATGGGGATGCAGGTGAGATAGGCTATCACCTATGGAATCCACAGGCTTGCAAGGCTATCCACAGCCATAATGTCCTTTTTCATGAGAAAAATATGCGTAAGTAGCCTAAGCAAGTGGTTGAGGTATACAAGGTGATCTCTTAGGAGAAGCCTCCTTCTCCCATATAGCTAGCTAGATAGCCTACAGCATTGTTGATGCTCCAATGGCCCATGCCCCACCTATTATGCATGATACTAGAGCTAGATGTCAGCCTAAGCACTTTACGTCGTTCATGGATTATATTATGGTGACAAATGCAAGTGAACCTCTCTCTTATGATGAGGCCATACACAGAGATGATAGTCACTCGTGGGACAAGGCTATGCAATCATAGTTTGACTCCTTACAAACTAACCATACGTGGGATTTGGTTCCTTTGTCTAATCGCAAGAAGGCATTGCCATGCAAGTGGGTATACAAGATGAAAAGTATCCCTAGATGCCCGAAGCCCACTTATAAGGTTAGATTGGTAGCTAAGGGTTTCAAGTAGGAATATGGTATTGACTTCAATGAAGTCTTTTCTCCTATGGTCAAAATGACAACCCTACATTTGGTACTAGCATTGGTTGCTCAGCTAGACCATTATCATATGGATGTAAAGGTGGCTTTTTTACATAGGGACTTGCATGATGAGCTCTATATGTAGCAGCATAAGGGCTTTGAAGTAAAAGGAAGGGAACGTCTCATATGCAAGTTGATAAAGATCCTTTATGGCCTTACACATGCACCTAGGGAACGGTACCACAAGTTTGATGCTTTTATGCATTCACAAGGATATAGTCGTAGTGTTATGAATCCGTGTTTATACACAAAGATGGCTCGTAATGGCAGACTTATGCTTTTGGTACTCTATGTGGATAATATGTTTATTATTGAGAGTGCTCATGATGAGCTCGAGGCCTTGAAAACTTCACTCAAGAAAAGCTTTGAGATGAAGGACATGGGACAAGCCTTGCATATTCTTGAAGTGTCCATCACGTGCGATTGCTCTATGAGACTCCTTTCTTTGTGTCAAAAGGAGTATGTCTAGAAAGTCCCTGAGCAGTTTCATATAGAGGATGGTAAGCTTGTTGGTTGTTCTCTACCTTCTCATGTGAAGGTTAGTCAAGCCGATTGTCCATAATCTACTAATGAGAAAAAGGTCAAGATGTCCAAGATCCCTCATGCATTCATCATAGGCAGTTTGATATATGCCATGATCGCCACTCGCCCTAGCATAGCATTTGCAGTAGGAGTCGTTGCACCCTATATGGCTACACCTGGCAGACAACATTGAAATATTGCCAAGGGTTTCATGAGATACTTGAAGGGCACAATAGCTATGTGTATATGTTATGGTGGCCAAGATATAGGAGTCCTGGGGTACACTCACTTTGATTATGCAGGACATGCAGACAGTAGTTAGAAGGCTGTGTCTTCACTTTTGTTGGAGGTGTTTTTTCTTAGATGCCCATGGTGTAAAAATGTGTGGCCCATCTAGTGGTAGACCTTAATATTACTGATGTGGTCCCTACACTACATTTGGATTCTATGAGTGCTATCCAATTAGCCAAGAATCCCATCTTCTATGCAAAGACCAAACACTTTGAGGTGCATTACCACTTGAGAACAAGTTTGTTGACCTTATTGAGATCTCAACCGACCCAAATCTTGCAAATCTACTCACGAAAAGTCTCTTAGTAGAGTGTTTTGCCTTCCTTAGGAATTTGATGGGCATTAGATGAGATGACGTCCTTCCTCGTCCTATTGTACTTATATATATATTTGTACTTTGTCACTTTTTTTTTCTTTTTCTCTCCTCTGCCTTTAATTGGGAGGTTGTTGGGAGTAAATGTGCTTGCCCATGTATTATTTCATTGTCGTATCCACACACCTGTACACTGCAAATGGCAAGTGTCCATCATTGTCACTTTATTCTTTATTCTTTCACTGACATTTGAATAAAGGAAAGGTTGATTATACATTTGATTGTTGAAATTCCCACATCCTCTCTCTCTCTCTCTCTCTCTCTCTCTCTCTCTCTCTCTCTCTCTCTCTCTCTCTCTCTCTCTCTCTCTATATATATATATATATATATATATATATATACATACATATATATATATATATATACATACATATATATATATATATATACATATATATATATATATACATATATATATATATATATATATATAGCTCTTGCTTTCATCACGTGCTTCCACTCTCAACTCACTCCCTTCATGGAGCCTTACATTTCGATAAGAATAATCTAAGGAACTTTAGCATTCAATCAAAGCACCATGTATAGTGGCTTGTTGCATGTGAAGTTCTTAAGGAAACATTTGAGGTGCTACCGCTCTTCTTCACATGTACACAAGTATTCTAGACATTATTGATCACTAAGAACATGGTGAGATGCTCTCCGTTAAAGGCTATGCTGAATATCTAGTTGAATAGCACCTTGCAAAATACTTGAAATTTTTGAAATGCATGTGTAAAATCTCCAATGGTGCAAATGCAAAATATCCATGCCTATATTGCTTAACAGAGAGGGTGGAACAAAAGGAGACAAAGAGTGACAATTGCTACACCAACACATGATAAAGAAGATCCCATATGGAAGCCCATATTTAACATTTCATTGGATCATTTTTACATTCATTGCATGTTTTTTTTAGGCTTATGGAAAAATTTGTGCAAGAATATATTTGTTTTTCTTATAGAATGCACCCAGAAAAAGAAGCCATTGCAACGTGTAAGAATGTGGAGCGAGTGCTAGTCTACACAAGCATTAAGTAATGACTGAAAAAGGATAAGAAAATATTAGGAAAACCTAGTAACTTACCAAAGAAGCCTTGGTTTGGAGGAGCCAAGGCCCATGCTAGGAAGTTTCTTTCAGAATCTATTAATGAGGAAGGGAATGTCACAGTTCACAATCCATAAGCCTATGACAAGTGGAAAAAACTACATATTGTGGTTCCTAATTGAAGTAATTGAGGAAAATCAAGGTTAGAAAAAACCAAGGTTTGGATTAAACTCAATAAATTGACTCGTTTACTTCAAAAGATGTTGTTTGATGATGGAGATAAGTAAGAGTTTACTGATTCTATACATAGCTTCTATGAAAACATGGTGCAAGCATGGGGTAAATGTCCATCACACATTACATGGTATGTACAAAGTCAAGATCTTAAAAGAATGTGAATTGTATAAGTCATTCTAGGATTTTTTAATCCACGTATGATGTATGCCTTTATAGCATATCCTTGAGGCACATGGCCCGTACTTTGTAGAGAAGGGAAGCCATTTTTGGTCCAATAAAATGAATATTTTTTTGTAATGTTATCTTTTTGAAATAGTGTTCTCCAAGTGCACAAGAGATGTGACTATGTTGCACTATTAAACTATTGTATCAACTTAAAAATATGAATAAAGTTTTTACATTTGCTCTAAACTTTAATGTGCATCTTTGTTGTATATTTCACTACTTAATTGTAGTTTTGCTATCCTTGTAAATCTCAACAAGAAAAACATGTGAAATTTTGTCATTTCTTATTAAAACAAAGCATGTAGCTTTCAGCCATTTTGAGAGGATTTTATGTAAAAAGAAGGATTGGCAAAATCGCATGAGCATGGTCATAGTTTTCAGGCAGTGAACAACACTCTGAATGGGGAGATGAAGAAGGAGTGATCTGGTAGGATTCTGGCCAGGTGTTTTGGTATTTTTACCCCATTTAGGAGCCAAAGGAAGCATCGGATTATCAGTCTGAGCAGATAGAGGAAGGTATTGTTTTATGCACGTTTTTGTCTACAATAGATTTATCTTCTCATAATGCAGAAATAAATTGATAGGCTTTGCCTCTGTGAGTGCTCTTATACATCTTCTATTTCTTTAAGCCCCTTCGATTCCATGTACTCCTCTCCTTGTCTCCCTTCATCCTGTTGTCTCTTACCCCCATGGTAGACTTTCAATCCCAAACACTCTGACAACACGATGGATGTTCTTCTTGGAGCGCCTCATGAAAACCTTGAAGGTCTTTGTGCGACAATGAGCTTAGTCAAAAGGTAGCATGGCTGAAGGTTGGCTAATATCAAAGGCATTAGTGCATATTTCAAAGTGCCTATCGATGGTGGATTCAAACAAAATTATGCTGCCATTTTTGAAGCAAATAAAGAACTCCTTTTTGCATCTGAAGCCCCCTCCTCTCCACCTTAAAAAATCCAAGGAATGGATGGGATGCCTTACTTGACCTTTTTATTAGTCATTGCTTTCAACTATCACATGTATTTTTATTGATGAATACAAGATATTTGGCTTTGTTCCAATAAATGCAAAATCATTAAGTAAATGTGTAGTTCTCACAAATGTCACAATAATGTGTATTATGTGAACATCTGGTGATATACTGTGTATTTACATGTGATATGATACATTTGTATATATTGGCATAGTCAGATTTGATTGTGTAAACATGTGGTACATACACATGCAATCGTGTATATGTGATAATACAACTCATACCTGGGGGGTCCACTAGGGTTTACCGTATGGTACCACATGATGTAAGGGAGGGGGTTATTTAAGGGAAGGAAGTTACATTTTATAAGGTAAGGTCCCATAAATAGGGGGTAGATAAGGGGTATTTTCATATATTTCTTGCAGGTAAGTGACGTCTCCTTATTACTACTGGTGAATCCCCTGTGAACTCATATCTGTACAATAGATGTGTGGTATATTATGCATGATACATGTACCTACTATTGTGATCTGTGCGTTTGTTAAACATAAGTTAATGGTTGTGTATTTCAAAAATCAAAATAAATAACTTTACTCAAAATTATTGGGATTAAGTACACATCACATGAGACAAAATATCTATATACATCCCATTATCACGAAGTATATGAAATGTTTTGTCTTTCCAAGTTGTAGCATGCATGGCAACACCTAGCATCACAAGTGGCATCATCCTAAGGGGAACGTCCCTTGCCATGTCCAAGCCAAATGATGAAGTTTATATCTTTGTTAGTGACATTGACATATTCTTTTTCATGGATGGCCTCCAACTGTGTATCATCGAATAGGTTGATGAGAAAACCCTTTATGGTCACTTGCATGGCCTCCATGGCAACTCTATTTTGCTTACATATCAATGGGGGCTGTCAGTCACTCATGCCCAATACCTTCCCAACTCAAGCAATCATATGTCTTGCGAATTTCTTGAACACCTATCTAGAATGATACCTTCGGGATAAGTACCTCATAGCCACGTAGAATGCACCTTATCTCGTATGGGCAAAAATGCATGGTATCAAACTCCTCTTCTTTTGTGGTATTCTACTATTAGACTAGAGGATGATCCACCTTGTGCTCTTGGTGGGATCATGCACGTGGTCTTTGCCTTGGAAACAATAAGTGGATTACTTGGTGCATGCCATGCAAGCTTGAGGAGGATTGGATGGAGAAGAGATGGAAGTTGGGGAAGTAAGACTGGAGGAAATAAAGAAACAAAGATATGAAAATGAGAAGAAGAATGAACATTCAATCCATTTGAACTCTAAATTAGGTGAATGTAGTTTCATATGCACAATTCATCATTTGATCGAAAATCTATAATATCTTATTGGAATGCAACGAAACTTCACACATGCACTTGTTGGGCGGCCGAGAGTCCATTAAAATTTTTTAGTTAAGTTGATTTGCTAAGAGTCCACTGAATTTTTTTGGTTAAGAAAAAGGCAACAAGGCCCTAGGCCAAAGTTTGGCATTTGTGACAAAAAAGTGGCTCCTGACACTAGACTTCTGACCATGGTCTTGGTGGTTTTTTTAAAACCAATTTTTTTTTCTAGACTCTTGGCCACCTAACAAGTGCATGTGTGAAGCTTTGTCACATTTTGTTGAAGTTTGGTATTTCAAAGATTATCCTACTTGAAAATATGAATGGATCAATTATCGAGGAATTAGCATTGCAATTACTAGTCCTTAGGAATCTTAGACCACACAAATTGTACGAAGGTATCAATAGTAAAGTGTACCTCCAAGAGAAGCAAGTCCTAGAACTTTGGCAAGCTCACCTAATGTAGTGAGTACATATATTGCTCCACCACATGCTTGATCAAACAAATAAAGAAGCTTTGACTACTTGAATGCATCACCACCTTCTCCAAGCTAGACGTTATAAGTATTGTTCGGAAAGTGAAAACTTGGCTAATGCCATAATTTTCATGATTATTTCATCCCCTCCTAGTAAGCATTTCTTAGGAAAGATCACCACATCAACAAATAAGGTTGCTAATATACCCCTTTCTAGCCTTCATACAAATTGGATTGATCATAGATCATTGCCTTGTGTGTTTGTCACTTCTCTTTGGTTCTTCTACATTGCTCACTTTATCAATTGCCTTCACTCATCATCAAGATAGGGGATGTCTTTTGTTACCCATAGTTTAGCATAGTTTAGTATCGCCTTTCAATAAGGTAGAGATGGTGTCTAGGTCGATTGGTGAGGTCTTCCATATATCCATCTTGACCCTAATTGCCTCCCTATGATTGCCAAAAGAACATTAGGCCATTGCCCATGATTGCTCATGCATTTCTCATCTAGGGTTGACCAAGTAGGATATCAAAGTCCACACCCTTCATGAAAATTAGGTTCACAAAGAATTAGGTTCATGCGAATTTAATAGGCCAATCCTTTGCCACCCAAATGACCTAACCTTTGTTCCATTATCTAGCATAACATTAAAGTGTGCAATTTCCATAGGTTGACTACCCTAAGCTTGCAAAATTGCATGGCTAAGAATGCTAACTTGTGCCCTATATCAACAATCACTTTTCGAATTGAGTTCCCTAAAGCAACTACTAGAAGAACTATGTACAACTCTATCCCTTCCTAGAATGTGTTTATTTATAGAGTTCATGACGTACAGTTTAGGGCTAGGTTGGGTATATGCATATCAGCATTATGGTCTTGCATGATTGCTATTTCTAGTTGCATTGGTTCCTCTATCCACTTCTTTAATGCTTCCTAGAGCATAGGGCCTTTCTTCAACAGTTGTTGTTGAGATGGCAAGCTCAACACGTGCGGACATGGATGATGGACTGCCTGGCTAGATGAGTCCGCAGGTCTACACTTAGCACGTTGGTGGTCATTATAATACTCACATGGCCACTGACTTATCACTTAGTCGATTAGTGTAGTCTGTTATGCGTTGTTTGACTTAGAAGGCCACTTTCCTTTATGTTGTATCTTATCTATACTTTGTGTACATTGTATAGTGTGTGGAAGAAGAAGAAAAAATCAGCAAGAAAACATTTTGGCCTCCATCTCTCTTCTTGTGTTCTTGAGTGAGCTTCCTCTTGTGTATACAGTGTGTGTTTGGTGTAGCAACTCAAGCAAAGTCCCCCACCACGCGATTCTCGACAATTGTCCTAGTGATAGGAAAATCAGGGTTGAGGTTCGTGTAGCAAGTAGGCTCATGCTTGGTTTTCCCTTCTCTTACCCTTCAATGCCTTGCCTACATGGTGATGGTTTTGGCTGGTGTTCATCAACACAACAAAAGTGCTACTTGGCTCTTGATGTGGCACCTTTGGTAGTTGGCTCCCATTTGACTATATGTGGGAGAAGTAGGTGAGATTATGCTAGAGAAGTTTTGTAAGTTTTTGCTTCATATCAAGGTATGCACCAATTTTTGTGCTTCCCTTTTCATTCATTTTTTGGAGGAGACGTTTTTGCCTCTATTAAGAATTTAATTTCATTTTCTCATCATTTTGATGAGTGTTTTGGCTCTCTTCTTTCAATTCTTTTCACCTATGGAGGATGAGACATCCAAGTTAGTAGATCCAAACATTGAAAGGCTAGCATGTTTCTCTTTTAGCTCATTTCTTCTCTAGGCATCTTGATGAAATGTGTCTTGGGTGGCCACAAGTCCACCAATAGGTGAGAGGCCATTGTAGCTAGTTTTCTCCCATACCTCGACCTCACCCCCTTCCCCCAAGGCCATAACTAGAATTGGATTGAAATCCATCAAGATCGGATCTCTCTCTTTGTCAAGTAACATAAGGGTTCATGTATGTTTGAGCATCTAATGGCTCTTTCACAAGGTGCATAGGATCATCACTAGGTGGATTACTAATGATGGGCCTAGGTGTTTTGGGCATTTCTCTTGGATTAATATCCACCCTAGGAGCTACAAGTCTTTAATCATTGGATGATGGCATTGTCAGCGGATCTCCCCTTCCATAGTTGAATTGCATGTTCATGTGATAGAACAATTAAGGGTAGGGCTAAGAATATGGTAGCCTCCTCAGTAGTTGGAAATGAATGGCCTCATGCCCAAATCTTTCACAAGTCTACAAGTGCAAGGTCATGGTTCAGGGTACTCAAACACGAGATGATTGCTGCTCCAATGGACACATTAAACATGTGGTCTCATGGACCATCATAAAGCATCCTAAAGTTTAGCAAGATCTAGTTTAAGTCCTACCATTTCCTACATGAGGTCCACACCCTTTCCCTTGTTCTAAGCATCGAAGATAGGCTGATCACTATGAATCATGGATCTCTCACTATGGAGGGTAATTATGCCTACTGAGACTAAATAGCTTTCGTGTTCCTCTCCTTCAACAAGTCATCAACATGAATTGCCTCTTCGAAAATTTTGGCTAGCGTGCCTCTTTCTGGATTCAAATACATTCAAGTGCTTTATAAATCTCCTTATTCTTAATTTCATTAATGGACACTGCGATGATTGCTTTTAAGTGGGTCATTCAATTGAACATGGGTGATGTAATCATGGCTTTCTACTTTTGACTTACATTGATTAGTTGACAATCAAGTTATCTGCATATATCGCTTCCAATAATCTCTTGATGAAGAGTCCTTAAGCCTGTGGAAGTTGTTTCCATTCAACATTGTCAAGGCTAGTAAACCAAGTTTAGCCTTTCTCTCCTAGACACTACACAAAATCTTATGCATGTTGACTAGCATCTTAGCAGTTGTTGGCCTTGCAAACATGTTCAAATTACTCCATGAAGCTATGTGGATTATCACTTGCTTCATATTTATTGACTTTTTTTATGATTATAGGGATTCTATCTTGACTCCTAGTGTTGGATGCTATTCCTAATCCGACTAGAATTGAGGTAGATAATGCTGCACTAGTCTACTAATTAGCCGAATTATCCAGTAATTCCTTATTTAAGAGTTCAATTGGTGTGAGGTTTTCCTTGAGGGCTCTTTTCCTATTTGTCGTGGTTGCCAATACAATTCTTTTGACGAATGCCAAGATGCACTAGACCTATTTCAATTCTACCTCTCTCCTTTGCTAATCAACTCTTTATGCTTACTAAACCTAGAGACTTATTGTAATAGATCTTTTCCTAGCCTCCTTTCTTCTTATAAATATGTTCATGTGTTGATTTACCTACATGTACTATCCTCATCTTATGATCGTAATGCGCTAATGATTGTTGGATTTTCATTGGGAATCTAGTAGGGGTCGTCTACATTGGGGATCCTATAGGGTCAAACCCTAGGTCTTGTCTACATTTGAGATCAAGATAGACATGGTTGCCTTCTCTTCCTACATGACTAAGGTTTCAATTATGCAAATAACATTGGATAGGGTGGCAAGTGCCCCAAAAAAGGACACATCTCCTTCCTAGAATTCACTACTCGATTAGCATGTGTTTCCTTAGGGTTGAGGTAGTTAATGCCCGATTAGCCCCTGTCAGCTGGCAAGGCATATTAATAGCTAGTGTCTTTGTTATTGGTTTCTCTTTGAAGGTTATCAATAGTTAGCTTTGTCTTTTTGTGTGCTTTCCTTCTCTCACTGAAGGGTATTTGTTGGTCAATTTTCTAACTTTGGGGTTTCATTTTTCCTTGCTTGGCTTAGGTTTCAATGTGATTTTTGCGGCAAATCGTATTCTTTTTAGCAAGAAATTATCTTTTTACCACGTGCAATTGACAGTGCGCCACAACCAAGCTCTCAATTTTTCACAAGTAGTGTGAGCAAATTCTATGCAATTATTTTTTGTAACAATGGTGCTCAATATACATTTTTACTTCATTCCAATGCAATTCACAAGTAAATATTGAAATGCAAGTGTACAACACATTCTTTATATTGATGACTTCATTTTTAATGATTTTAGCACTTGAAATGGTCATGTGATTCAATGTTTTCTCTCTCTCTTGAACTTAAATGGTCAGATTTACATGATGGGTGGTCTCTTGGGAACTTGTTGCATATGTTCACACAAGTTTTGTCATTCCAATCCCTACTCAATTGTTTCTTGAAACAATGTCTATTGATACATAGAAAGCCCTTGTGTTGTTCCTTGAGTCTCAACCACCTAAAAGACCTTCCTTGTGATCCGCAATGCAAGAGAGCAGGTCTCTCTCATGGCATGTTTTAATCTACTTCAAGTCACAAGAGTTTTGAGCACTAAGGCTTTTACTCCTAGCTATTAGTTAAGGAGAGAGGCATTTGTTGGAAAAAGGCATGACTATGTGTCTAGTTAGGTGTGCACCCCCAACTTCTCAACTATTGTTGGAAAAAGGCATGACAATGTCCCTAGTCAAGTGTATGTCCACAACTTCTCAAATGTTGTTGATGTTGCCTCGTACTACTTTTTGCCATGTGCTTGGTGGTGTACCAAGTGCTATTCTATTCTTTTGGGGCTTTTAGTTGGGCTCCATAAGACTTGTACTCCAATGATTTGTGGGATTGCGTGGTGGCCAATTGCAACATGTAGCTCTAAGATTGAGCTTTCAATGTAGGAATGGGTAATGTAACATGCACTCCATGTTATCTTGATAAGGTGTTCCCTCAAGGCCAGTGTCTCATAAGACTTTTCTAGCATCGAGTATCTAAGTCAATTTGTCCTTGGCCACACCTTTAAGGTCTATTCAAATATGAGTAGGCTATGCTTGATCACTTATTGCTCCACTTCCTAGCTACACTAAGGCTTCAAGTCCACCACCCAATAATGTGGTATCCCCTTTGTGTCATTCCTATGTTAAGGTGGATTCACTTGGTAGCAAATGGGCATAGTTTATCATGGCAAGTCAACCCATCTTCTAGTCCTCTAGACTGATCCTCTCAAGCACTATTTGCTTGAGCACTCAGTCTTCCCTTATGACTATGGATTACTATTCCACGAATGCAAGAGTTTTAGGACTCATAAGGACTATAGATAGGACTTGTTTTTGCAGTTACCACCAAGAGTTGTAGGAGTAATGAAGAATGTCATGCTACTTCAAGAACACCATCTTTGATGAGTTAAGATGTTGCATGGTTCACCTCTTAGCACACCTTATGTCACCAATTTTAGACTTACCACTCCCTCCTTTGTGATGCCAAAGCTCAGGATTTGTGAGAATGCCTCCTTCAATCTATTGTCATGTCCTTGATTGAGCTAATTCTTTGAGTCCCCCTATGTAGTTGAAATAAGAACATCCTAAGGTTGTTTTTCATGCAAGTAGGATGGTCAATCCTTAGACTCATATGAGTATCGTGATGATCCAAAATATGCAATGGGTTAAAAGGTTAGTGTCACATGATTAGGTGTCCCAATGGTTCTCTAAGAAGGATTTTTCATGGGTCTATTTGGTCCATTTTCTTTCCAAACGTCCTAGGTAGACTAGATGTGTGATTTGAGAGCGCCAATCCATTGGGTGGTGTTGGTTGTTGAGGTCTTCATAAACCCAAGGCCTTTGTCCTTGGCCTAAGAACTATGTGATGGGTCTTATCTTTTGGGTGTTAGCCAATTTTCCGAGGGCATAGTAGGCCTTCCCTTTCCATTCTTGGATTTTCATGTTCTTGGATCAACTCATGGTCTTAATGTGATCAAGCCTTGGGCATTGACACTTGATGGTGGTTTAAATTACCCCCCTCCAATTGGTTATATTATTTTCACTCATAATGGTTAGGTCAAGTGGCTTGGGTTCCTAACTTAGTTGAATGAGCTTCAATCCCCCCTAGATTCGAGTAGAAAGTTCTAAGCTCTTGTGGTCAATTTCATCATGGCACCCTGCCTTGTAAGGGCCTTAAGTTACAACCTTGTCCCTTAATGGCCTATTTGTATGACAATGTCCCCTTTAGCTTGAGTGTTGGGCTTCAACTAGGCCTATGCCATCCATAGTCTCATAACCTATATGTTGGCCAATGGCCATTTATGGCCAGCCATTGCTTGAGTATCATAACCTTAAGGTCAATTCGAGCAGCCAACTTACGATGTCTTAAGCTTGCCTAACCAAGTCGACCATCAACGGCCTAAATGCGAAAGAGGTCCCTAGGTCTCCACACTAGTCAACACAATCAAAATTGCAAGGTTAGGCCTTGTGGCTAATTAAATAAAAAGACAAGTGATGAATTATTGACCTTAGTTCTTGATTGGGTTATTATTGGCCTTATGGCATAGTTAGTAAGCCTTATCAACCTTATGACATCGTTAATAGGCCTTATTAGCCTTATGACATAACTAGTGTGCCTCATTGCCAAATTGGCCATTAGTGGGCCTTATGGCCTTAGATTGAGCCAATCAACCTAACGGTTGAATTTAAGGCCTGTTGGCATTAGAATATGCCACTCAAACAATGTCAAGTTCATGGCCTTTGGCCTTAATGTGAGCCTAATCAATCAAATTCACGACCTTATGGCCTTAGATGCAAATTGAGCCAATTGAAGGCTTATGGCCTTATAATATGCCATTCAGGTGGCCACATCCAAGGCTTATGACCTATTCAAAATTAAACAAATAAAATAAAAATAAGAAAGGAAAGCAGCAGATTAGGCTATTATGGCTGCCTAATGAAATGTAGTAGAATAGGTTGTTATGGCCAAATACTAGGCCTATTGACCTCTTAGTGAAGAACAATCAAATATTCACAAAATATGCTATTATGGTCTTAGTATAGTAGCCAAATACCAAGTCTATTGGCCATAGTGAGCCCAATTGGCCTAATGGCAAAATGTAAGGCCTATGGCCTTAATAGATGTCCCACAACCTAGATGGCTGATTATAAGACCCTATGGGCTTGGATTAAGCCAAATGGCCTACATGGCTAATGAGAAAGCCCATTGCATTTGATTAAAGTCAATAGGCCCAGACAATCGATTATAAGGCCCGATGGCCCTTTGGTTAAGCCAATCAGCCAGCCCCTAGCGAGTCAATTTTAAGGCTTTATGGACTTATAGTATGTTGCATGGCCTACACAACCAAATATGAGGTAAGGCCTTATGTGAGTGCTAACATGGCAAAATATAAGATGAGACCTTATGGCCTTTATGTATGGCCTCATTGATCGTTAACAACCAATCAAACAATAAAAAGGCTTAATGGCCTTGACAAGCCTCTATTTGGTAGCCAATTCTACTAAGGCCCAAGTGGCTAGGCCTTAGCAATTGATTTTCTTTAAAGGACTATTGGTCTTTTCCAAACACACAAGGAGTAAAGGCCTTGGTTGCAAGACCTTGTGGGAGAAATGATAATGAGGTATAGT
This sequence comes from Lygodium microphyllum, assembly GCF_053477565.2. Classification (NCBI taxonomy): domain Eukaryota; kingdom Viridiplantae; phylum Streptophyta; class Polypodiopsida; order Schizaeales; family Lygodiaceae; genus Lygodium; species Lygodium microphyllum. The sequence goes on from NC_141155.1 coordinate 118,752,074, forward strand.
AGTGGTAGTTGCAACCCAATCAAGGCTGAGCATGACAAGTTCTTCTATGTTGATTAGTAAATGATGAGGTAGAGAATGGAGAAGAGGGGAATCATCCCAAAGTCGAATCAAGCAAAGAAACTTAAATGAAGAAAACCCATGGAAGCCATACATGTCCTTTTGTTGAGGATGACATAAATAAATCCCCTTGCCATAATCAAGCCTTATTTTGTCTCCTTCACCTTTGTCCACTACACGCACTCCGATTCATGGTCTCTCTTCAGTTGTATTCCCCTATTCTTATAGCTTCCACAATCTCAATAGGTTTTGTGAAAAGTACAAAAGTAAACACCCAAAGCAAAATCCAAAACCAAACATGAATACTCTGCCCCTCAAAAGACTATAGATTCATCTCAAGCCCCTTGCTTCCTAAACCCCCTTCTTGTGGTTTTCTCCTTGTGGACTTGTAGAAACTGAAAAGTTCTATATTTTGTTGATTTTTGAATTAAAAATCCTCCATGAGATGTTTTGGAGTGCAAACTCCCATTCACTACCTAGACTAAAGAGTATGTACCTAGTTGCTTGATTCCATTGGTCCTAGTAATAGAACCAAAGTATCGACACTTCGATAAGCTATGAATGTCAAACTTGACAAAATACTTATTATTTGCAACACTTCAAGCAATGTGGTTTCTCGTCAATTTACCTTCTTTTTTTAGTGTATCCACAAAGGTTCATTGATGGCTCCACAATTCAAGTAATGTGCCTCAAGCAAGCTCCGTCTCCATGGCCTCAATTGCTACACAAGCTTTGCATAGGAGAAGAAGAATAAGAAGAATAAGAATAAGAGGAAGAAAGAGCTTCACCGACACTAGTCCTCAAGCTACCTCACACTTTCCCTCTCTCCCTTTCTCACTCTTTCCCTATCTCACACAAGCAAGATGCAAGCAAGCAAGAAACGAGAAGAGAGCTAAACAAGATTGCACAACACAAGAATGAGCTTATCCCTTCATTTCTTAGTTTTTATACATGACCTTGATTTTTTGGGCACCCTCCCATCTCATTGGCTCAAATTGGTCCTTTCTGACTTGTTTCTATTTGTTACAAATCTTTTCTAGCTTGTTGAGCTAAGAGTATGCTCATATCACACTAAAAATATTATTACAATTTGCACAGGAGTGAACTTGGCTCTCCTGAATGTTTTATAAAAATAATTTTCATGTCCAAATGATAAGCACTTTATGAACATTCTTTTTTTTGTATCTCTTTTCCAAAATTTTGCAATTCTCCTTGTATATCTCACCTTCGTCCTTGCTTTTCTTACTTTCCTAAAGAGTGTTAACATAAATTTTCACAACAAATGGGAGCAATAGCCATTGAGATTTTAAGGCAGAGGATATGGAAGTGCAATTGATAGTTTGAGAGCTACTTAATAGAGTCATGGAAAAAGTAGATCATGAGAAGGTTATGTTTAAGGGTTTTATTGGATATGAAGCTCGAGAAAATTGGCATGTTACACAAGCTGGTGAACTATGGCTCACCATGTGTACAATCATGTTTCACAAAAAAATTGAATAATAGCCATTAGTGATTTTAAGGAGAAGGATATGGAAGCACAAGTGTCAATTTGGGAGTTAATAGAATTGTGGAAAAGGTAGATTATGGGAAGGTTAATCATAAGGATTTATGGGAGGCTTGAGCCTCATCTCCCATAAATCCTTATATGGATCTCCATTAGATGTTGTTTGTGTAATGTGCCAATTGGCTTGAGCCTCATCTCCCATAAATCCATTAGATGTTGTTTGTGTTTAAGGGAGATGAGGCTCAAGCCAATTGGCACATTACACAAACAACATCTAATGGAGATCCATATAAGGAAATGGTGGGGAGGGGATGGTCTTTTTCTTTCCATTGTGAGAAGAGTCTTCACCAACATGTTAAGAATTGAAATCCTCCACATTCCCAATAGAACTCAATTTCAAGTGGGGATGTCACTTATGGAAAGATGCTCTAAAAAAGAGGAAGCAACAAAGTGTTAAACTAGATGAATTGAGGACCCAACAATCATGTGCACAAGATCAAGATACCTATTTTAGGAACATAATCGGTATCTTAGCATGCTAGAGTGGGATGTTGGGGAGAACATGTACTTGAGATGAATGTTGAATATATCTCTTTCTTCTTTTGGTTTATGTTAGCATTAACTCAAGAACCTTAACAAGATGGTTATTGAGCTTTTCTTCTTATGCTAGGCAATGAAGGTAAATGATTATCATTTGGTACCAACATCCAATCTAGAAAAATCAATGCATAAAATTTGGCTTGCATCATATGACAACCAAAATAGATCACTCTTTATGGTACATGTATCAATGACCTGACTAGTGTATTGTAGAGTGCACAATATGTCGAGGCTTTTTGAAAGGGTGTACTCAATGGTTTTGGCTTGGGATTCAATGTCTAAAGTGTTGAGGATCCAAGGATAGTTTATTGGGATCCATTCTTAAATCCTGTTGATTCAACCTTAGGCTTGACCTATTGTAGTGATTAACAAATGCAGTTGGGAGATCTATTTCAATTAGAAATCTATAGAGGGAAGGAGGTGGAGTGAATTTAATTGATATCCTATAGTTTGAGCACACTTTAAAGATTAAACCATGACTAGGGTTTTCCAATTAGGGCTTTCTTGGAATATGTAGCCTATGTATACGACGTTGCCTACCGAAGAGAAACCAAGTAATGATTAGTTTAGTGTCTGTGCTTTCGATTGGCCTCTCTTTTTCATCAAAATGGAGTTCATTCATATCAATCTTGGTTTTCTTTAGCTCTTTCAACGTGGTATCAAAGCCAAACACTCACTCTTCCCTCCATTGGGCCTACATTCACCATAGCCACACCCTATACATCTCATTCTTGATAAGCATACCTACCCCTACGAATTAGTTAATACCTTCTTATTCATGCACTCGTCAATTAAGCTATATGATGACCATCCATACTCTAGGGCTTAGTTTCCTATAGCCATCATATCTACCCTCCAACCATACTTGTTTTGAGTCGTGGCCATAGCCGCCCTTGGCTTGGTTTTCTCCTTCATTTTCTCCCCATATTGGATTGTTTTTTAAGCTTCTTTAGTCAAATCAAGACTTAATAATTCATCAAAGTTTGTAATATTGAAGGCAAAAATTATTTGAATAGATGGCAACATTTGTTGAATATCAAAATAAAGTGGTGCTAGGGTAATGTCAGCTTTGCACTATGATGTACCCAATAGGAGAAAATTTTCAACAATCCCTCCTACAACAACAAGCATGATACATGAGGTGTCTCCCACTTTGAGGGAAACCACTAATTTCACTTCTATGAGCTACAACAGGTCCTCCAAGACAACAAAATATTGTACAACCATAGCCATAGATGTGACGTGCCCAAGCCAGCAGAACATTATGGCCACCTGAGGGACTTATGACCTATCAATCTCTATCAGCAATTTGGCATCCAGTCAAGAAAGATGACCTCGCAATATCAAAGGTGAAGACACATCACACCATACACATGGAATACAGCTAAGACCTTGAAGCTAGGAATGGTAGTCAACCAAGGGGATGATGCGCTACAACTCCCTTCTACATTGAGTAAATCTAAACCAAACTAGAGGATATCCCTCACTAATCTAACAAGCATTTAGGATCGTCCCAATCCCCAAATAAGCCACACTAAACTAGTCTCCCTACCACTTAGGAACCCTCAAGTATAAAAAGATAAAGCACTCTATCCCAATTATTTTCCTTTGATTTTACTTTTAATCCATTGATATTTAGTTCATATCACTTTTTAGTGGGTTTGGCTCATCAGTCTTTTATTTTTGGCATGTCCCCAGAAGATCAATCATTTCAAGCTGGTTGAAAGAGAGTGAGAGACAAGACCTCAACCCATTTGCCTCAACATAATCTCAATTTAGCCCCTTAGAGTGGTGGTAGTTGGGATTTGTGGCACAATCCTAGGTAGTCAACATTCAATCATAGTCTTATGAAATTTTTGTTAAAAAAGTACCCACACCTAATCAAGTCCACCTGTCCATAAGAAAGAATCATTGTGACAACTATCCATCTACTTTCAATATCATTGAATGAGCCCTCTCTTCAACAACATTTCATATAAAGAACGTTTCAAAAAAAGAAATCACATCTCAAACCTCCCTTTCCCTAGATTTTCATCAACCTATCACTAGGAGTTAACCTAGTAGCCATCTTAAAACTCTCTCTCTGACTAACTACCCTTGAAACCTTTTAATGTCTCTTTGACAAATCATCTTTTCTGACAAGCTCATAAGTTATCAACATGAGTTCTCCCCGGTCTTCTATAACACTAACCCTAAGTCTCTACCCCTTGTATTGAAGCTACTCACAATAATTCATAGATTTAAAAATCATCTAACTATTTACATGATATGAGCATTTTTTTGTAATTATTTGTGGATGAAAATTATCTATTTATTCTAATAGATTTTCACTAAATTAATATTATGATAAATTTTTCCATAATTTTCCTACACTTTTTGAGCAAGTATCACATAGCTTCTTCCATAATGCATGTGGTACTGATCTTATTCTCAATTCTAAAATGCACATATTCTATATTTTTCTTGAACATTTATATCTCTTATAAATTATTCGATAGATTCCCCTAGTGTTTCATCAAAATACTGAGTGATCCTCTAATAATTTTTCTTTTTCTATGAATCCCATCATAATTTCCCTAACATTTTTGTTTAAATGATTAGATACTTGATTCCTACTAGTTTATTTGTTAAAAATTTTCCTAGATCTTGCCCAACATTCCACCTAAAATAAATGAGCATGGGAATTTTCTAAAAAGTTTTTATCTTTACAATAATCAATATAATTTTTCCAATAAGAATTTTTATCATCTTGACCAAGTGACCAGACATTTAATCTTTCTAAATGTTTGTTGTCTATAATAATTTCATTCAAAATTTCTTTTTTATGTTTTTCTCAAAAATACATAGGCATTTTATTAACTAATATTTATTTCATGGCGTTTCTAGGTTTTACATTAATTTTAATTTACTATTACTTTTAGCTATAATTTTTTCATATTCTATGGTATAGGAGTACCATTAGACTTGCATGGTTACATAGATGCAGATTGGGCAAGTAGTATTTCAAACAAGAGATCTACCAGTGATTTTATGTTTTTCTTTTATAGTGGTGCTATTACTTGGAGTAGCAAGAAACAACAGACCATTGCTTGATCATGAGCAAAATGTAGTTGATATAGATGTTTCTAACAAGCTTAGAGCTCCAAGAGTGCAAAACATAGCATGAGATGTGATGTTGGAAGGATATTGTTGCTTGACTACCTATTGTAGTGAAAACATGGTTGTGTCAATGTAGGATGCCAGCAAACAGTTGTGGATTTGATGTTGACTAATTGTATGGACACATGGATAGCACAAGACCATTACAATGCAACATGGAAGCAATTGCTAGTTGACATAGTCCACTAAAGACATTACAATCAGCAATAAAACTCTCTATTATATTGTATACATCAAGTGCATGAAAGGTTGGGTAGCATCCAAATGGTCTTCGGCCCAGAAGGTCTCTTGTCTTACCCAACTTCGAAATGGTGCATTTCCATCTGCTCAAATCAAAGTTATGTCATTTAATACCAATTCATCAGACTTACGACACGGACAATATAGACGAACAAGAATAGCCTACATGCAAGCATGCCCATCCAACATTTGAATTTTCCTGTCAGAACTCTCCATGGCCTTCAATATCCTTACGCAATCTACCTTATTTAGCTTCAAGGACACCAATGTGTATACTCTCTCCTCATTCAACACACCCGCTGTCTTGGAGCCCCACTCTAAGCATGAGACAGTTTTGCATTAACAAAAACATTGTTACTTCAAACCAATGTAGTTTCAGTACATATCAATGGCAAGTTCAAAGAGGTAGCAACTTACTAATGCCACTTCTCTTCGAGGTTGGGGTCTGCAACTCTTATCAAACATCGAGTCTTCTTAATGAGCTTTTCATTAACACTACAATATGCCTCGCTCCACTTGGTTCTAAACTTAGAGTCAAAGAGCTGCATTTGTTTCTACTCAATTGGCTGCACCGCCATATCATACTCATTCTGCACGTGGTAATTAAGGACAACATTGTACCATGCAAAAATGGGCATTGGCTTTCTATGCGCTTGCACCCACACTTTTGCATCATCTATTAACTTGTCAAAAATACTTGCATGGTCAGCCTACCCTAGCATCCTTGCTTTGCAAACAAGGTCTGGATACGAGGTATGGACAACCCCCTTTTGTGCCAACCTGTATACATTCTATATCAGGGTCTCATGTATATTTCATCATCCACGCGACCTTTAGCACAGAAAGGCATTCCAAGCATACGAGAAAATGCTCCACTACATACCCATTTGTACGGGATATAGTTGACAAAATCTCCCCCTCTACCACACTTGTCACTTTCACAAGGCGACAATTAACACGCACATGTTGCCTCTGAAGAAAAGGCTATTGCAAACAATCAATTATGTTAATGATGATGTAAGCAACAAACACATTGCAAAATGTTAAGGTCGTACAATTTAGGGCCACTCATATATGCGTATCTCATTCATCCATGCTGTGAGCCGATGGTTAGGATCCCAAACATAAAACATGCAATTTGACAAAAAGGCCCAATCGATGCCTCTAATTTCTGCCTCAAAGTCCTCATGCTTCTTTAGCTAATGGGGGTTCCACTAATTTCTAATTGTATCGTCAACCTCCTTGCACTAGTGCCTTGGAGTCTCTAATGATACTATGAATATACACATCCCTCTAACGTACCCATTGTTGCTAAAAAAATGTCTCTGAGAATTGCTTGTACCTTGATGTGTCTTGTCTTATTATTGTAGGTATAGAAACCAAACAACATAATGGGATGGGTGGTAAAGGGCTGGATGTCTACATCTACATGAAATGATAAAGTAATATCCACATCAATGTAAAGAAATAAAAATCATAATCAATATCATGTCACAATCGTTGATAGTTAATAAATAATTTATTAATTACTCAGTTAATGAAAAACCACAATTTTTTTAAGAGAGTATTAATTTAGATTGTATTAATTTAATTATTTAGTATTAATTAGATTACTTTCTCTTAATTACCTTGGTTAGTAGTAAATAAATTTGTTTTGATTATTAGTGTTAATTATTTTCTCATATTAATTAATTATTTATGTTAGTATTAATTATATTATATTTATATTAATTACATTCATATTAATTATTTATTTAGTTTTAATTATTAATATCACTTAATATTTAATATTAATAAATAAATTAATAGTAATTAATATTAGTATTTCAATTTAATTATAGATATTATGTATTTAATTACTAGTATAACTAATACATTTTAATTATTAGTATTAGTGCTCATTAATTATTACTTATTTATTTACTTAATGCCATCTAATTAGTAATTAAAAATTAGTGATAATCAACTAATAACTAAATACTTAATTAGTTATAAATTAATAATTGATTAATTAACTAATTAAATAATTAGTATTAATTAATTAATTCATTATTAATAAATAACTAGTTATTAGTGAATTAACTTTAAGAGATCAAATTAAAAAAATTGAGCCCTCTCTCTTTTTATGGCCGTCAAAAGCACCACACCATATGTACTTATGCTTTTGGAAACTGGCCATCGGCGAATTGAGGTACATGCTATGATCCGAGTACTGAGATATGCCACCCAAGTACGTCAAATGGATAACAGTAGGCTCCCCAAACGGACATGGAATGCTAGCACATGCCTACAGAAAATGTGAAAAAGTAAAGTGCTTTCAACAGGATGAGTACTGGATATGCGAAAATGGTTTAAAGGGTGGGGAGTGGATAGATATCTAGATATGGCATCCGAAGATATATGCATGGACACATTTCAATCAGACCTCTTACGAGTGTATCAAGCAAAACATCAAAGCAAGGGGGCAAATGGCAAACTTGCTTATTACAATATGTATATATATCCTTCATGTTGGAAATCCTATATGCAAGCAGAGGCACGCATGCAGCAATACATAGCCAACCCGCTCTCAGTGGTATTTAGACGAAGTATTGCACGATTTCAAACTCAATCATACACTTTATTGATCGAGACAGGTGCATGGAGTGGACAGGCAAGAGAGACGAGGTTATACAAGCTGTGTGGACTATAGAGTGTAGAATCAGAGAAGCACATGATTATGACATGCCCAACATATGCACCCATATGGGCTAACTTTTATATCTCTTTACAGGGGCCACTTCACCAATTTCTAACCACTACTCCTATATCGAAGTTAGGCGCTCTCATCACCCGCATGTTACACTTTCGAGAGAACCACGCTGCATAGATCATTCTTTCATCATAGCTACCCTTTCTTACCATGGGGGAGGAGAATCGTTGTATATCTGGAAAGGTCCCATGGGTCATAATTTGGCCTTCCATGAATTATAATAAACTACTCTACTCTTCTCTCTCTCTCTCTCTCTCTCTCTCTCTCTCTCTCTCTCTCTCTCTCTCTCTCTCTCTCTCTCTCTCTCTCTCTCTCTCTCTCTCTCTCTCTCTCTCTCTCTCTCTCTCTCTCTCTCTCTCTCTCACTTGATACTGCCACCACTGCCCGTGGTCGCTTACACCACTACTATCACCACCGATATGCATTTTACTTTTTTGTGAATTTATTAATAATTATTTAATTAGCTATGTTAAAATTAAATAATATATCAAATTATTTAATTAAAATAAAACTTATTAGTGATTATTAAAATTATTTAATATTAGTTATTTTAATTAGTTACTTAGTAATAAGTTAATTATTAAATAATTAAGTACTAATTAGTAATATTAATTACTTTGCCAAGTAACATCAACTTATTACAATTAAAATTATTAAGTAATTAAATCATTAACTTGTTGATAAACTTATTAGTTAATATTAAAATTAATTAATACACATAAAAATCAAGTAATTTTACATTAATACAATTAACTAGTTGATCAATTTACTAATTATTTAAATTATCAAATTAATTAAGTAATAGTTAATTAATCAAATATTGATGTAATTAATTAGTTATTTATTTTAATTAATTAATTAGTTATAAGTTAATTATTAAATAGTTGAATACTTAATTAATAAATATGTAAAAATTTAAAAATATTTATTTTAATCATTATTGACTTGTTAATTAGTTTACTAAGTAAATAATTAGTTAATTATTTTATTAAATTAATCATTTTACTAGTTAATCAAATTATCAAATTAATCAAATATTTGGAGAATTAGTTAGTTAGTTAGTAGTTAGCTATATTAATTAGTTATTTGATTTATATTAAATTATTAATTAACTATTTAATTAATATTAATAATTAATTAATACATATATAAATTAAGTAATATTTAGTTAGATGGTATCAATTAGTTTATTACAATTAATTAATTCTTTAGTATCACTTACTTTAAATTAATAGTATTTTATTTAGTTAATCAATTAGTTATATTAATTAGTATTTTGATGAGATTATATATATATATATATATATATATAAGCATGTTAGTATAGTAATCAATTAGTATGAAGTGATTCCTTAATATATTAATATTAATTAATTTTTATGTTAATTAATATGTTAGTATTAATCATTTCATATAAATCAATGTGTTAGTATAGTAATATTAATTAATCAATTACTATGATAATATATTAATATGTTAGTTGTACGGAATTTTTTTTAAAGGAGATGAAGAGAGAGTGCTAGAGCATGTGGATTAGGATTGTTTTGTTGCCAAGAAAGGAGTCACCTGACACCTACATCTATGTTAGTTATTTCGATTTAGTGTCTAGGGTATGAGAGAGAGAGTGTGTGTGTGTGCATGTGGGCCAAGATGGTTGAAGAGAGAGAGTGCATGTAGACTAGGATCATTTTGTCGCCAAAGAAGGGGTCATCAACATCCCATATTCAATGTAGAAAAATATGTCAAACACCCCCCTCTCACGATGTCTTGCCGCTACACGGACACAATGTGAAAAACTCTAGAGCACATCGTCATTCAGCTTTCTTATTGATCTAGAGAGCCAATGCATATTAGTCATTAGTGTCTGTGTCTGTAGTGTGGATGGTTCAAAGATACTAGATTTTTGGACAAGTTTAGCCTATTTTTTATATTTTAGATATTATTTCTTGTAAATATCCAAAAGCTGTAGACAACTTCTAGAATAGGGTGACATGTAAAAGAAAGCATCTATCTTTTAGCCATTTTTGGGAGATTTTATGCAAAAAGAAGGATTGGTGAAATCGTGCGACGTGCAATCACCGTTTTCAGGCATTAAACAACACTCCGAACTAGGAGAAGAAGGAGTGATCTAGGAGTATTCTAGCAGGTGTGCTGGTATTTTACCACCCTTTTGAAGCCAATGGAAGCATCAAATTGGTGGTTTGAGCAACGGAGAGGAAGCTATTGTTTTATGTACGTTTTTTGTTTACAAGAGATTTATCTTCTCAGGATGTAGAAATAAATTGACAAACTTCACCTCTATGAGTATTCTTCTACATCTCCTATTTCTTTAAACCCCTTCTCTTCCATCTACTCCTCTCCCTGAACCTCCCTTCACCCTACTGTCTCTTACCCCCTATGGTAGACTTTCTACCCTAAACACTCCGACAGTGGTGAACTTGACATGAAAGTCGGCATAGCATGTGTGGAAAGATAGGGGATTCTGTAGGTTCAAGTGGTGGTGATGCTTTACAACAGATGATTACTTTATTGCAATAACAACAACAACAACAGTTGTTGTTACAAACAGAAGCAGTTGTTGTTATAACAACAGATGCAAACTTGGCAGGAAGCAGAAAGAATTGATTCATTCATTGCAAGCAATGGGACAGGAATTGAAGCAATTTAAGGGTCAAAATGTTTCGGCCTTCATCCGATTGTATGAAGAAAAGATGTTGTTTCATGGGATATCGCAGTATGCATGGATATTTTAAGAAAGCTTTGATGTTGATTGGGCAACTTTTAAGAAAGCTTTGAGAATAGAGTTTTTCTTGAAAAATGCAGGATTGATAACTAAAAAGGCATTTACAGATTGGATTGAAAAGCCCAACAAAGGGTTGGTTGCTACAGATTTGCTCCATGAATTTGAAAGTCGGTATGCGCAATTGGATACCAATGAGCAGCAATCATTGGAAAGTCAAAAATTTGATTTGTTTCTGAAGATTGCAGATCCTATCTTGCAGGAGAAGTTGATTGATCATTTAGAAGATGCCTCTTCTGAAATGGGGCTGAAATCAAATTGAGCTAATGTAACTGAGGCATTGCATATGTTGGTAAAGAGAGAGCGGATAAAATTAAGATGGGGTACATGCACCACACCTACCAATGCTCAGAAGGGGGCTGAAATTGTAGCCAAGGCGCCTATGGCTATGGCAGAAGAACGAGCTATACTTGTTGGTCTTGCTCTTAAAGGTGATGTTGTGGATGTATTAATCAAAGACATATGTGATTTAAGACTAAATTTGACAGAAACCTATGCAAAGGTCGAAAATTTGGATGTTAAGGTAGAAGATAAGGCTCAAGCAACAGCCCAAAGACTGTACAAAGAAGGTTACAAGAGGAGATGCATTTGGTGTGGCAGTTTATAGCATGAAAAGTGAGACTGTATAGCCTACTATGAAGCAGAAGCAAAAAGGTTAGTCTTTTGGAAAGATAGTAAAATACATGCGACAGAAACTGGTCTTCCAATAGAGCCAAATTTTGGAAATGGTGCATGCAGAAGAGGTTGGAAGAGATGACTACATTTGTTGTCATAGATGCAACCACATATGGTTGAGAATTGAAAGGACTGATTAAGCTTGTAAGGGAGGCGTTGCTAAAGCAAAATCTCGTGTTTGGATGCAAGCATTAGATTATATGGAAAAGGGCAAAACAACAAAGTCTGAATTAGCTTATGCAAGTCAGAGTATACGAGGGAGAACAAGATGGAGTGCACCAGTGGATTCATTTTCAGCCTATGCTTATTTGGTTGACGTTCATAATCAAGAAGCTCTTGTGGAAGAAAAGAGAAGAAGAGATGAGGACATTGTTGGTCCTTCCTCTTCATGCCCATCTAAATGCATAACACAAAGTAAAATGGAGCAACAGAAAGAGGCTGAGAAGCCCATTCATGAGCATGTTATGAAGGATGCATCTTAAGAGAAGAAACAAGAAGGGGAGAAAAGGGACAAGCAACCCAATTATAAGTTACAATCAAATCTTGAGATTGCCACAAACTTTAAAAAGGTCTTGGAAGATCACATACTTGGTAATAGAGTGGAATTCACACTTGGCAAAGTTCTTGAAATCGCAAAGCTTGAATTTCATGATGCAATCATTGATATGTTGAAACGAAAAAGATGTCTTGATAGTGAAGTTTTGCAAGCATTGATATAGGCTAATAAAGACAGAGAAAAAACTTCAGAGGGAATATAATGATGCATGTAATGCTAATTTGGTGCAGGTTGATGTTGAAAATGGATTAAATGGGAGTGTAGATAGCAAGCTTGTGGGCTGAAATTGGTCTTATGGGGGTAGTAGTAAGCATAGAGAGAAGGCTATGTATAATGGGGATGTCCATCAACAAGTACATCAAGAAGAAGATGCTCATTTTATTCCAAGTAGTCATTATTCACAAACGCATCGTGCTACAACAAAGACAATTGTTAAAGTGGGAGAAAGAGAGAAACCTTGCATAGCTCTCTTGGATCATGGTTTCGAAATCAATGTTATGGCACATAGCTTGTATGATAATGGAGGTTGACCGATTGATGTAAATCCAGGATGGCACATGTGGGCAGCAAACAATTCATCAAGGGATCTTTATGCAGCTTGTCTGAATGTACTCGTGACTATTGGAGATGTTAGGGATGAATATCATTTTTTTGTGCAGGATTCATGTAGTTATCTAGTGATTTTGGGGCAACCCTATAGTTTGGAATCAAGGTTGCAAACAAAAGCCTTGGACGATGGTTCTTCATATGCTCAGGTTCAGAGTAAAGACAATACAAAGACAGTACAATTTTCTCACTATTTGTGTAAATCATCCCCGCGATCGGGATAGGCTGCGGGATAATCCTATGCCACCTAATGCACAAGATTTTAAGGGTTTTTAGACAGCACTGTTGTAAGTGGAGGCTATGGCAATGCCTCTAGGAAGATAATTATGCCTCCAAGAAAGGGGGAAACTATGTTTGTGTCTGGATTGCAAGAATGGACTGCATGTAATCTTGGCATTTTTAAGAATATTTCAGCCATGTGCAGGGCTGAAAAGAAATATGTAGGATGGGCTAAAAAAGAGCTAAAGACATATGGTTTGATGGCTGCAAATGAAGGTATTTCAGGGCTGTTTTCAGGGTTGGCTGATGTTGATACAGTGGGGCTGAAATTTCTACAGCAATTAATGTTGAAAATAGGGCAAAAAAGAGGTTATTTATGTTGACACTTTAGAGATGTATGAAGTCATTCAAGATTTTGTTGAGCATGAATGTTATGGGTTTCAAAACAGGGTTGAAGCAAGGGTGGATACTAAGTACAAAGTAGTTGCAAAGAAGGTTAAGCCTGTGGCTTTGCCTTTACCACTTGAAAGTGATGGGTTGGCTAAAAAAGTGTCTCAATAGCCCATTTTGTAGGATCCACATGGAGTAGGATATAAATTTACAGCTGAAACTTTACAAAAGTTGAAAATTGGTGATACAGGCTTTCTTTTGCCCACAAAAAGAGCTTGCTTCTTGCATATCTTGGCAAGGCATGGGAAAGCCTTTGCATTTCAACCAAATGAAATTGGATGTGATGATCCCCGACTATAGTTGCACCTATGGTGATCTTTACAGTACCTCATGTGCTATGGAATTTAAAGTCTATTCCAGTACATCGGGCATATTTGCCTAAGCTACTAGAGCTTTTGAACAAGAAGATCAGGATGTGGATTTTGGAGCCCTCTTTAGCTCCATATTTGAATCGATGGTTTACTATTCCAAAGAAGAATGGTTCATTGAGCTTTATACAAGATTTACAACCAGTAAATAAGGTCACCATAAGGAATGTTGGATCAGGCCCGATAGTGGGGATGAATTTGTAGAAGCATTTGCAGGCAAGGCAATTTACTCTATGGGATATTTATATTTGGGATATGATCAGTTCCAACTAGCATTAAAAAGCTGGGATATCACTACCATGAAGACACCACTTGGATTGGTTAGGAAGTGTATGCTTCCACAGGGAGCAACCAATTCAGTGGTGCATATAATGAATGCTATGCATAAAGTTTTGAGAGAGTATATCCCTCAGTTGACCTTACCCTTTCTTGATGATGTGTTGATCAAAGGATATGATATATATGAGAAGAATGAAGAGTTGAATGAGCATGGATGTAGAAGATTTGTCATTGATTATATTATTGATTGTGACAGGATTTTGAGCCATCTTGAAGAAGTGCATTTAACTCTGTCAGGAGAAAAGTCAATTTTTTGGAGTGGAGGAAGTATTAGTTGTTGGGCACATGTGTGGACCATATGGGAGAAAGCCCTCACCAAATGCCATAAGCAAGATGCAAGAGACATATTTGAATGTATCCAAGGTGAGAATATTTTTGGGTGCATGTGTCTTGTACTTGATATGGATTCCGCATTTTGCTCATGTGGCTAAAAGTTTATATCATCTCTTGAGAAAAGAGCAAAAGTTTTGGTGGGGTAAACAACATACAAAGGCAGTTCAAAAGTTAAAGAGCTTATTGATTTCAACCTCAACACTAAAGAGAGAAAATTATGAGAATGGGTAGCCTATTATTCTTACCGTCGATACAAGCCCAATTGGCATGGGTCAAGATGATGCTAATGGGAATAAGTATGCCATTCGATTTGGAGCAAAGGTCCTCAATGAATGGCAACGACAGTATTCTCGAGTAGTCCAAAGAGAGCTTTGGGGTGTAGTGACAACCCTTAAGTGTGATAGGGAGTATTTTATGGGAGCTCACGTAGTGGCAGAGACTGATCATCTACCTCTATTGGGCATGATAGTAAATTGCTCAACTCCTGATACTGCCATGTTATGGTGGATTTCATATATAAAGTCACGTAACCCTGATTTTTAGCATATTACACATAGAGAAAACCCTGTGGGTGGCTGACATGCTTTTATGTGAAAGGTGAGAAGGATCGAAGCTTGCTTGGAGAGCTATGGTAGGAAAGCAAGAGCAAGAAAGAGAGAGAGACCAAATGGGAACTCCAATAGTCACAATGTGTGACTGGGCCTTCCTTTATTCAAACTATTACTAAAAGAATAAAGAATAAAGTGATGGTGATGAGCGGTTGCCACCTGCAGTGTCCACTGGCAGGTACTGTTAGTGTAGTAATACACGGGCACCTAGGCAGAGGTGCCTTTACCCCCAACAACCTCCCACTTAAAGGCAAATATGCCCCAATGAGGAGTGAAAAGAAAAAAGAAAAAAGACAGTACAATGTACACATGTACAACAAGATGAGAAAAAACGTCATCTCATCCAACGCTCATTAATCTCCTATGAAAGGCAAAGTGCTCACTAGTGAGGCTTTTCGTGAGCATATCTGCAGGATTTTTGTTAGTGGAGATCTTGACAAGGTCAACTGACGTGTCCTCCACGACCCCACGTATGAAGTGACACCTTACCTCAATGTGTTTCATCTTCACATGGAAGACCGAATTCTTGACTAGCTAAATAGCACTCATAGAATCTGAATGCAATGTAGGTATAGCATCAATCCCAAGGACATGAACCAAATGGCCCAACCATATGGCCTCCTTGCAAGCCTCAGTGGCTACAATATACTCGGCCTCAGTGGTAGAGAGATCTGTACACTTCTGAACCCTGGACATCCAAGAGACAGCACCTCCAACATAGATGAATACATAGCTAGAAGTGGACTTCCTACTATCTGCATGTCCTACATAATCGGAGTCTGTGTACCCCACAAATCATGTATCCTGGCTACCATAGCAAATGCACATATCTGTTGTGCCCTTCAGGTATCTCATGATACCCTTCACAGCATCCCAATGTTTCCTGTGAGGTGTAGCCATATAGCATGCCACAACACCAACTGCAAAGGCAATATCTAGACGAGTGGCTATCATGGCATACATCAAATTGGCCACGACTGATGCATAAGGGATCTTGGCCAACTTGACCCTCTACTCATCCGTCTACGGACAATGGGCCTATGAGAC
This sequence comes from Lygodium microphyllum, assembly GCF_053477565.2. NCBI lineage: Eukaryota > Viridiplantae > Streptophyta > Polypodiopsida > Schizaeales > Lygodiaceae > Lygodium > Lygodium microphyllum. Next base: position 118,768,387 of record NC_141155.1, read on the forward strand.
CTTCACATAAGAAGGTAATCGACCAATAGGTTTCGCATCCTGCATGTGGAAATGCTCAAGGATTTTATGAATATACTCCCTCTATGAGAGGTAGAGTAGTCCCTCGCACTTAATGTGCATACCAAGAATGTGAGAGGCCTGCCCCAAATCCTTCATCTCAAAAGTCTTCTTTAGCTGAGATTTAAGAGCATCCAGCTCATCATGATCTTTCCCTATTATCAGCATATCATCCACATAAAGTACCAAAATAAGCAATGAGCCATCAGGGCCTTTCTTCTTGTAAAGACACAGATCCATAGCACTCCTACTGTAGCCCTGTGACTGCATAAAGACATCAAACTTGTGATACCACTCCTTAGGTGCCTGCTTCAAGCCATAAAGAGTTTTCTTCAATTTGCACACTAGGTGCTCCTCTGCCAAGTTCTGCAAAGCCCTTAGACTGCTCCATGTAAATCTCATCATGCAAATCCCTATGCAAGAATGCAGTTTTGGCATCCATCTAATACATGTCCAAGTCAAGCTACGCGACTAAGGCCAAAACCAAGCGTAGGGTGGTCATCTTGACCACAAGAGAAAAGACTTCATCAAAGTCAAAGCCATGCTCCTATTTAAAACCCTTAGCAACAAGTCCTGCCTTGTAAGTTGGCATGGGGTGTCTAGGGATACTTTTCAATTTGTACACCCATTTGCACGGCAAAGCCTTCTTGCCCTTAGGCAATGCAACCAAATCCCAAGTCATATTCTTATATAGGGAGTCCATCTCAAACTGCATAGCCCTCTCCCAAGAGTGATTGTAACCCCTATGCATAGCCTCATCATAGGTGAGAGGCTCTCCTGCATCTAAAACCAAGGCATAATATATCAAGGGCTTAAATCTATCAGGTGGACATCTATCTCTAGTAGACCGTCAGGCTCTGTTGCATATCTAGTATCTTATCCAACACCCTGGCCATGTGTACCAACTACTGCTATAGGTTGTCCAACTAGTTATGCAGGCTGTACTGGAGCACGTGGCTCCTCATAGAATATAACCATGTGTATCTCTACCACCTTCTCAGGCTTCCTATGCATCTTGTCTTCATGGAAGACTACGTCATGGCTGTAGATGACTTTCCATGCCTATGGATCCCAGACATGATAACCCATCTCGCCTACATCTCCATAGCCAAGGAAAATGTGTTTGACACTCTTAAGATCCAGCTTACTACACTTGTCCTTCGGCACATGGCAGAATGCCTCACATCCAAGGACACGTAGATGTGCATAAGACGGAGGTTTCCCAATCCATACCTCCTCTGCAACCTAGAATTCCAAACCACTAGAAGGTGATCTATTTATGATATGCACAATTGTACTGACTACCTCAACCCAAAAGCTCTGTGGTAGGCTTGCATAGCTAAGTATACTGTGTACACACTCTTGGATGGTTCTATTCATCCACTCAGCCAAACCATTCTAGGGTGGGGTATAAGTGGGCAGTCAACTTACGCTTAATGCCCCTTTCGTCACATAGCTGCTCAAAGGCATGTGACACATATTCTCCCCCATTGTCAGTCCTAAGGCATTTTAGTCTATGCCCAATCTGGTTTTCAACTAATGCAAGCTATCTCTGAAACACGACCAAGACATCTGACTTAAGCTTAATGGGATAAGCCCATGCTTTATGCAAAAAATCGTCAATAAATATCACAAAATACTTTGCACCACCCATAGGCTGACACGACATGGGCCCACAAACATCCGAATGTACCAATGCCAAGGGTTTACTGTTCTTACAATTGATATCTTCTTACAAAAGAGCACTCTCTATATCAGGCAAGTTCAAAATAGTAGCAAGAGCACATAAGGTAGTGCGAAATACATCCCATAACTCACTTAGAGTCCCAAGCAAAAACAATGGAGTAACCTCATCATTGAAAGTAATGCCGTGCGAAGTCAAGTTCTTGAGAATAGCATGGAACTGGCTCAAATGAGCAGACATTATCATATTCTCCTTCATGCATAGGTCCATAAGTTACTTCAATCAATACATTTGACTTGATGGACTTTTCTTGTCATAGAGGTTCTTGATCTTATCCCAAAGCTGCCAAGCACTCTATGCTTCCTCAACCACATTGTAATGCATCTATTCAGTGAGAGACAAGATGAGGGTGGACTTGCATAACTCATCAAGCTCTATCCATTCATCATCAATCATAATTCCAGGCTGCTCTCCATGCAACCTTAGTGGTTTTATCTACAATTTTTGGACCAATACCTGCCAAACTTGGCTCTTCCAATAGGCATAATTCATACCATCAAGCTAAGTGATGTTGAAGATATCACTGTCAGTGGAAGAAGATGCCATACTGCAAGCTGAAATAGTGTAGACAATTCAAAACTACTTGCTATTTTCTGTTGTAAATAGCCAAAATACCACCAAAACCAAGGCAAAATGACAACGAATTGATAGCTAATGATGCTACCCACCAAGTACCATCAAAAGTACATAAAATTAGAATGATTCAATATGAAAATTCCACGTTAGTCCATACACAAATGCTTGCTGTGATAAATTACATCCAGGTACAATGAGAGCAAATTGTAGGCAAAATGAATGCACCAAGTAAACCACTAGCTGTCAAACCATAACCGGCATCAAGCAGGCATAAATCAGCAAGTGACAATTGTACGGACATTGAGCAAACACCCAAGCATGTCAAATGAATCCATTAGTAAGATGGCACACCCCTTGTGTAATAGGACAAAGTGCACACAACATTGGCAAGACCTCGCACAAATAGGTGTATGCTTAGGGAGTGCAAAGCCCAAATCAGTCCAACTACATCTGTGAGGACCATGGCATATCAACCATGCAACATCCAAGTGAAGATCCCAGTCTCAAGTGTTTGAATGCTCAAGTAGCATAAATCTCATGCGCAATGTCTATCAAGCATCCAAAGACACTCCTATTGGCACAAAAGCCGTAAGTGTCAAGCAAGAAAGCTCAAACAAAGCATGTAAGAGTGCACTAGTGACAAGTGTCCAAGATCAAGCATCAATGAGACATCTCAAGCATATAGGCTCTGTAGCATCCATAGACATCAAGTACATCCAAACTGTAACTCTGGCAAGCCAAGAAATAGCCAAAGTAAGCTCTAGGCAATCAAATGTCAAGCCCAAGTAAGTCACAGTAGCAATCAACTCCAAGACAATGTAATTAGCATGTATAGAGATGGCATAAGCCAAGCATGTCAAGAGACTAGTTAGACATAAGCAAAGTACATGCCATAAGTACATCAAAGATGGAGATCCAAATTCTATGCAAAGCAAGCTCAAGCTCAACCAATGATTCGAGTGCAAATCCAAGCTCTATGTTAATCCCCTAGAGTCATTACATCAATGTATATATCCAAGACGTAGCCTGAATCCAATAGGCATATCCAAACATAAGCGAATGAGATTCAGCCCTGAATATTCAATTCAAATAAATATCAAAAATTGAGCAAACAGTGGCAATCCAAGCTCAAAACCATTGGCAAACCATAGCATACTTTCCCATATGTATAGGCACCAACCATGCATAATCGGGCATCAAATGACCATGTAGCATAAGCATAAAGTGTAATGACAGGGAGCTGCCCTATTTTGGGCTGCCTGCGGACTGTGTAAAATAGTCAATGGATGAGCAAATTCAGCCCCAAAATCATTTCACATCATAGGCATACATTCCCCTAACATTTGGGGAGCATCCGAGACCAACTAGGCAACCAATGTCAATGCCAAAGTGGTCCAAACATAAAATGCTAACGTAGCACTACTATGGGCTGCCTGTAAACTATGTACAACAGTCCCAAACCTAAAGTAAATCACATCAATGCTCAATGCCAAGGCTCAAGATCAAATGCCAAGCATAAACCAAGTGTATAGTGCCCAAACGAGGTTGCCAATGACTGGGATGAGCTATCCAAGGGCTGTTATGAACTGGTACAAATTTACACTGATTTTCTTGGATTGCTACTCAAGTTTTTGGGCTGGTCAAGGTCGTAGGAAGCTCAAGGAGGTGCCAAAGAAGGCACCCAACAAGCCTCAAGTAGCCACAAGAGGTCTATGTCAAGATATGGAGCCAGCAAGATACAATGGTGATGCCCCCTTCTTCTTCTCAAACATGTAGACCTGTAACTAGAATGAAACCCTAAGGAAGATGAATGAATACCTTTGTTGGAATGCTCTGAGGGCGTCCAAAGGGGTCATGTAGGTAGGTGCTCGAGAAGCCAAGGAGTGATGGGAGCTCGAGAGAGTCGGCTATGGCTGCCGGGAAGGAGACCCAATGAATATAGGGATTCAATAAGAAGCTAAAGACACAATGAACCAAGCTCGAGTAGTCATGCATCTAAGCTCTGATACTAGTTGAAAGGTGAGAAGGATCGAAGCTTGCTTGGAGAGCTATTGTGGGAAAGCAAGAGCAAGAAAGAGAGAGACCAAATGGGAACTCCAACAATCACAATGCGTGATCGAGCCTTCCTTTATTCAAACTATTACTAAAAGAATAAAGAATAAAGTGACGATGACGAGCGCCCGCCACCTGCAATGTGCAGTGGGTACTATCAGTGTAGTAATACAATGGTGGCTAGGCAAAGGTTCCTTTACCCCCAACATCATGAGCAAGGTTTGAAGATGAAGAGGAGTTGATGGAAGATGAAGAAGACGATGTGATAGGTGCTGAAAATGACTTTATGACAGCAAGGAATGAGTATGTAGCTGTTGTTACTGTAGGTACAACTTTTGTAATAGGGATTTCAACAGTAAGAAAAGAGCTTACAACCATGGAGAAGAGATGGTCAATAGAGAGAAAGCATCATCATTGTTATGCCTTAGTGAGAACACAATTTTTGAAAGAGTTGTATGAGGATGATTGGCTAAAAATAGGCCAATATCTCAGCCTCATGACAAAGAAGACTGAGTGATCCAAAGCTACATTCAAAAGGATTAAAAGAAAAGATTATGGGTTTTTATTAAAAGAAAAGACTTGACAAATCAAGTGGAAGGTCGAGCTCTTAGTACAAAGACTACTCAAGTAGTTTGTAGGTTCTTATTGGAAGAAGTCTTTTGCAAGTATGGTTGTGTTGGTAAAGTGGTTGCCAGATAGAGGAGAATTGGATGCAGACGAGACTCATGACTTCTTTTCACGATTGGGTATCAAGCTGGCTTTAACTTCAGCCTACAATCCTGAAGAAAATGGCAAAAGTGAAAGAGTTCATCGGTCTATCATTAAGGCATTAGCAAAGTCATGCAAGGGCAAGATGAAAGAGTGGCCAAGAATGTTACCCTTCGCTTTATGGGGGCTTATAGGACCACTCATAGTGTAGTTATAGGGTACATGCATGCTGAATTAATGTATGGACAACAACCAATCATGCCTATTGAGGAGACTATTGCTACTTGGAGTGTTCTACCATGGGAAGAGGATTTGAATAGAGAAGAGTTGTTGGTCCTATGCATTAGACAATTAGAAAGAAGGCCTGAAGACATTGAGACAGCCATGTAAAAGCTAAAGACTACAAGGATCAAGAACAAGAAGAGGTTTGAAAAGCAACACAAACTTCGACCACGAGCTATACAAGAAGGGGATTGGATGCTGGTTTATGACAGCAGCTTGGAAAATCGGCATAGGATCCAATCAATCAGAGCTTAGTGCCTATCCAATTCTGTCTACTTGCTTATCAAGAATTAAGTTAACTAGAGTTAGCCTACTTGCTTGCTAGTCTATCCACATACTTAGACTTCTTCCCACGACGACATGTATGCTTGTTGAGAGCTAGTTCCACCCCCACGCCACCTCATCATCAACCTACTTGAAACTTTACCATCCTTGCATACATGCTTGCATGCTTGCCCACATATTCAAACCATGTTAAGGAACATTAGCGAGCAAGACTCAACCAAGCAAATTTGGTAGCGTTATATGATGTTGTGGTTGAATCCAAACTACAACCACCAAGAAAAGTACCCTCGTGAGTGGACTACAACTTCAACTTCAAATCAAAAGTCAACATTGATAGTGGCTTTGAAATCCCTTTTCTACCTAAGACCTGATGCACCAACTAGGATCTTCCAATCCACCTATGATGCCAAATGTTGAAGGAAGAAAGGAAAAAGTTAGCCAAGAAAAGCCTGACTTTGAGAAACATAAAAAACCTCAAGATCTCCATAAACACTTCATGAAGTTCAAGAAAGGAGATCAAATAGTGGTATTGCTAGGTACAAGACATCACAGGCAAGACCAACAAGCCACCAATAGAAGGACTAGCCAAAGTAAAGGAAGTCAATTTAGCTGAAGAGGATGAGAAGCCTAGAGTAGTTTATATAGTCGATGACTTTATTGAGAATAAAGAAAGATTTATTATTAATCTCCTACAAGAATTCAAGGACACATTTTCCTCATCAATTGAAGAGCTCAAAGGGATAGTCCCTAGCATCACCACCCATAACATTCTCATGGTGCGAGATGCAGTGCTTGTGAAATAAAACCCTTATGCGATGAATGCTAAGCATGTGTACGTTGTCAAAGAGGAAATAGAAATGCTCCTAAATGTAGCATTCATTTATCACATCGAGCATATGGATTGGGTTTCACATATGGTCATCATGCTAAAGAACAATGGAAAGATCAAAGCGTGAATGATAAAAATGTCAATGCAACAATGAAGAGAGTATATGATTTGCTACACTATATGGAACACATGTTGGAAAAGGTTGTAAGAAATAAGACTTATAGTTTTCTTTACAAGTGTGCATGCATAATCTCTACATGCACACAAATTGGATTGAACATTAGGGAAACTTCAAGCTATCTTTGGAAACTGCAAGAAATGTTGTCTCTCCCTAAACTTGTTGAAATGCCAGTTCTAAGTTAAATATGGTTGTATCCTAGGGCATGTGTTTTCTAAGAATGGCATGGCAACTAACTTCTCCAAGGTCAAAATATTGTTGATGTACTAGCCACAAGGGATATTATCGAAGGATTTTACTAAATTATGCATTAATCACTTGACTACAAATGATCAATTGCTTTCAAGTGGATCGAGAATACCAACATGCCTATGAAGTACTAAAAACATATATAATAGTAGTACTAATTTTACAAGTCCTAAATTGATACATGACTTCCCACATATATTGATGCTTCAAAGTTTACTGTGGAGCCAGTTCTATGCCGCCTAGAGAACACAATCTAGATTATCTAATGAGCTTTGCTAGCCGATAGATTACCAATACCAAAAGGGACTACTCTACCACCAAAAGAGAAAGATTGCCGATTGTATTTGCCATAAAGAAAATTTTCCATTATTTGTTAGCAACATTGTTCACTTTCTTCACAAACCACCATGCTCTAGTGTACCTTGTAAATAAGTCATGCTATAGGGCACATAGCCAGATGGTTGCTACTCCTACTCAAATTCGATTTCTCAATGCTTATAAGAAAAGGGAAACAACACTACATGGCTAATCATATATCTCAAGTACCTAATGGAAAACCTATAGGTAATGACATTGCAAATAATCTCCCAAATGCACACTTATTTAGAATTTCGAGAGAAGAGGATCTCCTTAAAGCACAACTTACCCCATTTTGGGTTGATGAAGTTGTTGAGGTATTAGAAAAAGGAATATTGGATTACCCAATAGAAATGGCTCAACTTTATCCCCATAACCTTGTTGGATAGCTATACTGATCAAACCACCATGACTTGTTGAGATGGTGTGTCTATGAGCATCGAATTAATGAAGTTTTGGCTAAAGCACATGTGGGAGTTGCGTAATGTCTTTTTTTAAAATAGAGACTCTGCCACTCACAAGATCTTATAGTCTCAATTGTGGTAGCCCACCCTCTTTCATGATGTAGCTAAATTTGTAAAACACTATGATGAATGCCAACACACAAAGATACTAGTTTGGAAGGACAAAATGGAGCTTATGCTTGTAATAGTAAAACAACCTTGTGGAAGTGGGAATAGGATTTGTTGGGCCTATTGTTCATGCAACTTAATATTCACAAAAGGCAAGGTATATCATTGTTTTCATTGATTGCTTAACCAAGTGGGTTGAGGATAGGGCTAGGCACAGAAGAAGGAAATGTGAACAATAGTAAAATTCTTATGGGAATAGGTGATCTATCGATTTGACCTTCCCATCGAGATTGTGAGTGACCAAGATACACATTTCATTAACGAGGTAATCACACACATGTTGTTTACTTGTATGGCTATCCACCAAAAATCTCCCCCCTACAAGAACTCAACCAAGCTGAAACAATAAACAAGATCCTGATCTCAACATGTAGACCAAGATAATTTTAGCTTCTTGAAGTGACTAGGACAGTAAACTCGTGATAGCATTTTAGGTGCATTGTACAATCTACAAGACTGCAACAATTGGCCAAACTCTATTTATAAACTACATGTTGAATTCTTTGTCCTAAGCTGAAGAGTAGCTATACATGAGAGGTAGGAAGGTCAAGACACTTGGACCAACCACTTGAAGAAGCTAGAACAATTATCCAAAACTAGATTACAAGAAACACATACTCTCATCTATAAGAAAGGTTGATGGAAGGCCTAGTTTAACAAGCATATCAAGCAAAGAGAATTCCAAAAAGGTGATTATTCTATATTGAGGGTTGTCAACAAAAAATGAAGTTTATGTGCCTAGGCCTTTTCTGCATACAATCAAAAGATATTACCTACCAATACATGCACTACACAAACCTCCAATGGTGCTACCACCAATTGCCATACATGCTATCAAAATCATCGAACTTGACCCTGAAAATGAAGAATCAATAAACCATTTCCTATATTATGGTCAGGCTAACAATAAAGAAATCTCATACAATCACCCTAACTAATGAAGGTATTGACTATAATGTCATGACATATGATGATTGGACAAGCATTGGGAAACCTCCCCACTAATTTAGAATACTGCAAAGGTAAATCCATACAAAGGAACTTCTCATATTCTTAGGATAGTGCTAAGTAATTATGACAGTCAAAACTAAAAGTCTACTTGCCATCTTCTATGTGTTTCCCAATACCTGCAATATTGGAAATGAGGTATTGTTAGATCTCCTGTTTAAATGACAAATGAAGTGTATGGTCAATTTTGAAATGCAACACATTCACTTGCAACTACCCAACATGAGGATAATTACAACTTTCAACAAGGGCACACTTGCTTCCTCAACAAAGGAGTGCCACTAGCATCTTCAACCTCATTCAATACACCACCTAAGGAGGGGGGTGATATCCTACTCAATGAGCTACTCAAAGCACAAGCAACCCAAAGTATGCCACTAAGCCAAACATTTAAACCAAATCTAGCTTACTAAAAATGGAGACCCAAAGCACAATATCAAAACAAAGAGGTCAAGTCTTGTACAAATTTCTCATAAACTTATGCCCCCTACCAAGCAAGAAGACAATACCAACCTCATAACCATAACCAAGCTAGATGGTTCCCTAAAGTCCTACCAAAGGCATGGGGTTACTATGTTAGCAACACAGGGATAAGGTTGGTGAAGATATCATGTACCATAGCAAGAAGACCCCAACATCCAAAAAGACAAGTCCCATAATATGGCTTGGTACTGGGTGCTAAATCTCAACTAATCTATGGAACGAAGGAAGTGCACTTGCCAAATGACTTTATAAAGAACTTGCACTCTAAACTTTATAAAGAGAGTTACAAGGAGATGCATATCACACTCCTAGTGAGTTCAAATCACCCTATTATTACACCAAGTGCCATTGAGTGTGAGGTAAAGCCAATGGCTGCAAGTATTGCATCTCACGTGAATACTCAAGCCAACCCACAAAAGATTGTTATAGAAAAGCCATCTGACTCTAACAATGTTCTTATCACAACTTAATTGTTAACAAAAGACATCCAACTACTATTATCAATCAAACCAGCCCAACAAAGCTAGATTCACTTTCAAGCATGCGACCCTCTTACAAGAGAGAATCCCTCTTAGAACTAGTTGTATGCATGTCCACGAATACAAGTCATGACATAATCACATGTATTTGAAGGTTGGATAACAACTTCACCCTATTTGCTCACAATTATAAATGATCTAGGTCTATTGAATGAGAATACGATGAAGGATGTAAAGTCTCTACCCTGTATAAGGGAGGGATTCAAAATCATAGTCACTAAGGCCTCCTTGATAGCTAATGAATTAATGGTGACCCAAATCTCACAAGAAAAAGCCTTAAAAGGATGCCTAATTACCTCCTTTTGACATAGTATAGCAACAATACCTAAGGATCTTAACAATCTAGACCATATGGAATAATTTAAGTCCCTATTTTTAAAGTGATGGTCTAACCTATGTACACAGTGGAAACGAGTGGGTTGTCAAATCCTAACCAATGTTGAACAACATCGCACCATAAAAACATTTGAGTATAACTCCACTTATGTCACATTAATAATATTTTATGTCCTTGCTTTAATCTATAATAGGCTATTAGAAGATAGCATCGTGTTGCTACATCCATACATGGACCAGAGTGAGGAAGAGATCTGTATTGCTAACATAATAGGTTCAAGCAACCTTCTAATTGATGACATGACCTGCATTACCCATGTCAACATATAGACATAAGATATAGATCATTACATTGCATTTGCATATAACCCTCACTTTTATAATTGGTTGTTAAAACAATAGTTGGGTATACTTATGTTGGTGTGCTCAAGCACACCAACACAAAAGCCAAAACATGCACTCGAGAACTTTCCTAGATAACTCTCCCTAAGCAATACTCATAAGTATTGCAATCAATCAAGAGGGGGGGGGGACTTTTCAAGCTTTTAGGCTTAAGACTCAAGCAAAACCCAAACATAAAATGTAAATTTAGAATTATCTTAAGTAATCTGTGAAACAAAAATTTAACATTTATTAGAGAGTGATAGCAAAAATTTTTAAGCTTTACTGTAAGTCATCATAATGATTTATAAATGTACTTTCTTAATTTCTCACCACACAATATGTTGTAAGGATTTTGGACATGGCAGGCCAATGAGAAAAGTCATGCAAGAAAAGATAAGTAAGCCACTGATGCCATCTATAGAGGAAGAGCAAATTGATTACAAGTTAAGAATGTAGATAAATGTGTATCACCACCTATGATACCGATAGATTCACAACCTAGGTGAAGTATTGACCAAGAATCCAAGGGCCAAAATTTTAGTGAATCATAATGGATTGATCACTATATGGAAAGATTTGAAGGGGAGTTAAATTAGGAGAAATGTATTGAGTTCCTCACTATCTACAACCCTAATAGACACAATGGTGTAATTGTATTGAATGGTAACAATGGCTAATGATATGTGGAAATCTTGCTAATGCCAAAGGTGTTTCATAAAGCTTTGGCCTACTAAACAAAAGGGAGAAGATATCAAAGAGGAATTTCTATGCAATGTTGGTGTGGGAGCACTCACTCAACTGCTAAGACCTAGGGGGACTACTTATTGTTTCAAGTGTTTCAAGCGCCAAGTGCAATGGCTACCTATCACATAGCCGTAGGCACTCTCACACCTATGAGTGTAGCAAGCTTACCTTCATGCGCAACCAAGTTTCCTCCTCCTATGAGCTCTCTAGTAGCTCCACGATCTAAGTTGCAAGATCGATGCTCAAGCTCCAAGCTTCAAGTTCCATTGTTGCACACAATACAAGAGAAGAGAAGAAAAGAGAAGAAAAAGAGAGGAGAAGATGGAGAGCTTCTCCACCACGGTCTCTCACCCTACACTCACTCCCTCACGCTCACTCTCTCAAGCACAAGCACAAGCAAGAAGAAGAAGAAGAAGAAGAAGAAGAAGAAGAAGAAGAGAGCTAGTTTTGGCCACACACAAGAATGAGCTTACTTGTTCACTTTTTGCCTTTTATACACGCCCTACTACTCTTTGGGCACCCATCCCTTTTTTACATGATCGACCATTTTAGCCTAGGTCCTCTTTCCTATTCCCTTTCTATTTGCATTGTTCCTTCACCCATGCTCATCTACCTTGACAAATTGCATAGGAGAGAGCCTAGCACTCTTTTACAAGGATTTAGGGTGCACTTTTATATTTAAGATGTGCCTTTCCTCTTTTGCACTTGCCCTGGTTTTTAAATTTGCTCCTTGCACTTTTGGCCCTTTTCCTCTTGTGGGCCACCTTTTTTCACTTTGTCATGCGTCTTTTTGAATTTCTTTCACTTTATTTTTTCTTTACACTAGGTTAACATTATCCCCCTCCTAGGTGAGTGCCAATCCCATGGTACTTGTTGGTGAGGGCTTGAGTGGTTGAAGGTTTGCCATCATGTGGATCAATGATGGGGATCTGAGGAGATTATTCGTGGAGAAGAAGCATAACAAAATGGATGAGAGGTTGTGGCGGCCAAGGATATATTGAGTGGGTGATGGGGGCCTCCAAGGTCATGGTTGATCATAAGTTATCAAATGTACCTGAAAAGGAAAAGGAAGTGCACTACCTAGGGGTGTGTCTACCTCACCGTGCAGTGCATGGTGTCTGTGCCAGTGGAGCTAGGAGTTGGGTCGTCAGGCAAGCCCATGGTGTTGTCCCACACTTGAGGACCTAGTTCGTGTACAAGGGGAGGTGTTGTGGGTGTGACTTAGGGGGACATGTCTAACCGTAGGTGAGTGTAAACTCCCTAGGTGTGTCCTACCCTTGATGTGCCCTGAGTGTGAAGTGGGGGAAGGGGCTAGGGATATAATTGTCCCTAGGTGCAGTATTTGTGGCACTTTGATGGTATATGAGAATTTCATTTCTTCATTTTCTTGTGCTTCATCTTTTGTCCTTTCTTTGCCTTCTTTCTTTCTTTTTCTCTTCTCTTTTTTATTTGTTTGTTTTTTTAATATTTAATACGTTAGGAAGAAGCATGCTAGACATCATCCCGATGCTCTTTAGAAGCTACATTGCGAGGAGGTCTAAGAGACTTGGTAAGGAAGTGTCTGCTATGCAAGTAGCCCTTTATGCTAATGCATACATTTAGGGGGTGTCATTGATAGGAAGGGGTGGTTGTATTTGGTGAAGCAGCTATCGTTCATATATTCAAGGATAGCAATACAAAGGGAAGGTAGGAGCAAAGCCCTCATCATGAGGTGCGGGCCATCGCACAACTATCGATCCCCACATTGAGATAAAAAAAGAGTGCCGGTAGCTGGGCCTCCTCCGCAAAGCAAGCAAAACCCTAAGATAATTACATGCAGTAATGAAGGTGGGATTTGGGCAAGATGAAAACTCGTTGAGAAAGTGCATGATGGATGGGGTGGATGTCCCACTTGGTGAAGATTAGGCACTCCTCTAGACTCCTTGCATTCACATTCTAGATCCTTGGAAAATCATACATGCCGTGCACATTCGTGTTATAATCTACCCCTATTCTCCATGAATATGGCATGCAGGTCTACTACTAGTATGGTGCTGCAGAAGGCCATCCAAGCATCAAGGTTGGAATCCCAAGCACGTTGCCACCATTTTGGTTGGGCTTCATATTCGCTGACGATCTTTCAAATCTCCCAAACCTTGTCTTGCCAATAGTCCACAGGCTCTCCCTACCACCTTATAGGGTGTCTTGCTCTTTCCTCATTCCATCTATTCCCTACTTGTTGTGTGAGCTTGATCACCAATTGCACCACTCTTAGAGACAAGACCATGTCTAAGGAGCAAGGGTAATGGAAAGAGAACTCGAATGGTTGGCATTTGTTCTCCCACTGCTCCTAGTTAGAGCCCAATTTACAAGATAGCATTCTTCTCTTTGTAGGATATAGACCTTAGAAACTTGTTGTGGATTTGCTTGGAGTTTCTTTTGTGCCAGCTCCACCTACTCTCTCTACTTGTGCTTCCTTTCCACGTTTCTCTCAGGGGCAGCTTCATCACCCTACTCTTCTATTTGTGTTTGCATTTGTTGTGGTGGGCTCGGCTCATGTGGCTACTCTTCTTTGTCTTGGCCTTGCTCAAAGTCGGGCCCTTCTTCTCTTTTGGTTTTGTTGGGACTGCAATGGATGGTTGATCTTGTTATTCTAGCTCTCGAAATCCTAATTCCTCTAGCTCCTATCTCAAAAGTCCAACTTGCCTCATGTAGGTACTGTCATTGTTGCTTCATGCTTAGGCTAGTGCTCTATTTTGGTGCCTTTTTGTAGAGACCATATCTCTCAAGGCTCTCCTAGTAATTCCCAGCTTCCTTCTTAGCCCTTCTAGTGTATCCTCGCCTTCGGCCTAGATCACATGCAGCACTGTATTCAGGAAGGCTTGCTGTGCTGGACCTCTATACTTGCGTCCATTGTTTCCACCCTTGCAAGTACTAGGATTTGTTCACTTTTTGCCAAGGCAAGGCATTTGGCAAGGTCCTTGAGTCTTCCAATGGTCTTTTTCTCCCAAGCCCTAGCCTTCACCTCCATTCATTCTACACCCTGATTCTAGCATTGAGACAGCATCACTACCATCTGTTCTTACTCCTTCCAAATCTTGAGTATCTTCCCTTTTTACTGTATGAGGTAGTTCAACTATTCTACTAGTCATTGTTGCTCTAGGAGGGACACATGGAGTTGGTTTTCCACCTATGTGAACCTTTTGGTTGACATCTCATCTTTCTGTATCTTGGTCTCGTGTAGTTCCTTAAAGAGATGTTTCTTTTGTTGTTTCTCCTTATGGAATCCTACATAGGCTTGGGTCCTTACTCTTTCTAGCTCCTCAACGAGCTCATCTCCAATTTTCTTCAGCTATTCGAGGTATTCTTGCATCTCCTTGTTCTGTTGCAAGAGGATTGAAAAGTCCTCCAGTATCATATGTTCTCCTCTTCCCTCACCTTGGGGCTCTTTTATGCCCTTCTCCTCCTTCATCTCTTCCAGTCCCTTTTTGGCTTCCAACTCCTTTCTCAGGTCACTTATATTGCCTCTCCTGGGTGGCTATTTGTTGTGTTTTTTTGAGTTGGTATTCATCATACTTTTTCGACCTTGGCATATGACCAAGGGTATGGACATAGTTGAGGCTTCTACTTTGGCCTTCTTCATATCTTCTCTTGACTTAGTATTTGCAGTAGTAGCATGCCTGTTTATCCCTAGCACTAGGGGTCCTCCACTTGGAATTGTGGGCCAAGATGGTACACCTATTGACCAGGTACTATACCCAAGCCATTACATTGCTTTGGTTCACCGTTGCATTTGTGGTTTCTTGTGTGATGGTAGTGGTGGCAACCATGATAGGCGGTGGTGGATCTAATAGAGCCTTCCCTCTACTTGCCACTATAGGACCTTGAACTGCTTTTGCCATTGCAGAGTTGGTACCAGGTGTGTCTTCTAGGCTCCTCCTAGCCAACTCTTTTGTTCGAGAGGCTTGCTCAACTGAAAGCCTAATGGTGAGAGCCATCTTCTCATCATCTTCTCTCTTTAGTCTTTCCTCCTCCTCTTGTTGGTTCTTTCTTCATTCTTCTTCCAACCTTCTAAACTCTTCTTCTACATTTCACAGACACTCCTCCTCTAGCTTTCTTGATTTTTTCTACGTGGCCTCTAAGGATTTTCCCTCTTCTGTTGTAGTTTCATTCTTCTTCCTTGGATTTTCAACATGATTTTTCCCTTCTCTCCTTGGCTCGATGGGACAAAACCCTCCTCACCTTGCTCACTAATGGTCCTTTACTTGAATCCTTCTGTTGCCACTATACTTGGAGTTGAGATCCTTTTTTGTGAGATGGGTTGGTCTTGCCACTCAATTGATGTGCTGCTTTGTGCTTGTGGAGTAGTTGGAACAATAGGAGTGTAGGTTGAGTTAGTTCAAATGTAGTGGGAGCTATGATTTTAGTTGATAGACCTATTGAGGCTCGATGGATTTGGTTCATTTTGGGTTAGTTCATTTCTCATACTTAGCTAGTTTACAATCTTATGGAGATAGGCTAGAAGGTAGGGCTTTGAGGGAGACATGTGCCACTCGTGGTCTTGGGCAACCAAATCCAATTATTGCCTTCGTAGTAGCCTCCTTCAATGTGCAATAGGGCTTTGGGCACCCATCGCGGCTTGATCATTTGTGGGCTTCTGTAGCGCCAACTTTGTCTCCTAGGCCTAGGGTGTGACGTTCTGGGATTATGAGTTCATGTGGGTTGTGGCTTCTAGGCAACTATGTCATTTGGATACCCATTAACACCATATCAGGGAATATGGGAATTTTCCATAAGTTTGGGACACATGGTCAAATCTTTGGATTTTTCATAACTTGAACACTATAACTCCAAATCAACCACTCTATAGCTCAATAGATTCCATTTTTCAAGCACTGTCAAATGATAGCTGGCATCATATAGTTTTGAGAAACTTATGGGCATGTTATCCAGGTGCCATCTTTTTAGTATTCAAAAAATAGAAATTGGGAGATTCGCAAACTCACTAGTATTATGTTCATTTAAGGTGCTACTCAGTGGCTTTGGGTGCGTTTGCTGGGGGTTGTGCCTGGTTTGTTGTGGTGAGTTAGGATAAGTCACAACCCCCTCCTTAGGCTTGGCACTAAGTTACTCTATCGGTGGCACCACGGCCTTAGATGGAGCCGCGCTACCCTTGTTGAAAGCCATCACTATCCGAACATTGCCAATGGTAAGGTGAATACGCTATGAGTCATAGTCGACACACTACATTGTGCTTGTTTCTAGAATGCATATCCTAGTAGTGATTCCTTACCACAACTGCCTTGGTATCAAGCAATACATAGAAGATCATTGGTATGCTTTTAGTCTCGATAGAGACCACTACCTCCCACTTTCCCAACAGTGAATAAGATTTTCCCCCCAAACGAGATGAGTTTAGTGTTAGTAGGTTGCAACTGGGACACACCAATGAGGGTCCAATGATCGTATGTAAGGATATTATAGTCAACTCCCTCATCAATGAGTGCATCAAAGGTATGTGTCCTCTCGGCAGTGATCGATATGTGTAGGTATGCAAGTGCCACTGCTTTCTCATCCTCATCCTCTATCTCAGTGATGGTGGGTGGCTACTCTTACCTTCATGAGCAGGTCCAACATTGGAGGCTCATGCAATGGGTGCATTGGAGGGTAGTACTTCTTGAGGCGACAGCCATTAAAGAAGTCTATACTCTCTCCCTCTAGAGTCTCAAGTTCTATGTTGCCAATTTGACTAATGTTGCAGACCTTGAAAGGTCCCAATCCTTTGAACTTCATCTTTTGCTTATGGCCCTTCACAGAGTACAAGAACACTAGGTCGCCCTACTCGAAGTCATGTTGTTTGATATGTTTGTTAAAACAACTATTGCGTCTTGCCTTTTTGTAGATCAATGCATGGGTTACCAAGAGTCGGGTTTCAATTAGGCGCTCTAACTCTATCAGGCGTTCTGTCCATGCTTCCTTTCCATCCCATCTCTCTCGTACTACCACTCTCAAGCTTGGAATGAAGAACTCCACTGGCAAGATTTCTTTGGTTCCATAGGTCAGCTTGAATGGTATCTACCTATGGCCATTTTATAAGTTGTGATATATAGGCCCATAGTGCTACCATGAGCTTTTTGTCCCAATCAATGCACAAGGTGGAGACTACCTTAGTCAAGACATTTACTAGGATCTTATTTGTAGATTCCACTTGACCGTTATCTTGAGGGTAGTAGGGTGAGGATTTCCTATGGATAATCAAGAATGTGGAGAGTAAATGGGCAATCACTTCATTAATGAAGTGTGTGCCTTGATCAATAACTAGTTCAATGGGGTAGCCAAATTGCAAGATCACCTGGTCCCAAAGGAACTTAGTCGCGATCCTAGCATCATTCTTCCTGGTGGCCCAAGCTTCAGCCCATTTCATGAGACAATTCATCACCACAATTATGTTCTTCGCCTATGAGTACTAAACCGTGAGATTGATTGGCCTAATAAAGTCGATTTCCCACTTTTCAAAGGGTTGTCGTGCTATTACCAGGGTCAACTCCATCTTGTCCTTACAGATGGGGACTTTGGTTCTCTGGAACTCGTTGCAATCCTTTAGGAACTTAGCTACATCATGGAATAGGATGGGCCACCATAGTTGAGATTGTATCACCTTGTGTGCTATAGTATCTCCGTTCAAGTGTCCTCCAACAATTCCATCATGTGCTTCAGCAATTGCATCATGCATCTTTTGGCCAGTTTTTAATTGATAGGGTTGAACCTTGAGGATACGGGCCTTTAGTCTAGCCTTCTCTATAGGTCTCTCTTAGGCAATCCATGCTCTAGGATTTGGACTGTGTCATCTACCCAACACGATGTTAGATTGGCCCTAAACAGGTCTCTCTCATTGGACATGCTAAAAAGGTGTGCATTTGGTAAGTTATCTACGATGCCCTAGCCAGCAGCTTCTCTTGTGGGTATGCTGGGACATATAGTGTGCAATGTAATGCTGCATACCCTTGCATACAATCACGGAGAAGTCAAACTCTAGAACCAAAAGTAACCATCTAGCTATGCATCCTATAGCGCAAGGTTTGTTTATTAAATAAATCAAATCCCGATGGTTAATGAAGAAGGTAAAGGGCATAGTTAAAAGATAATTATGTAACTTCTTCACAACGAACACCATAGCTAGGCCTTCCCTCTGCATTCATAGAGTAATTCATCTCCGTATATGTGAGTTGTCTACTAGCAAAGCTCATAATATAATCAAGATTGTGTTCACTAGGTTGGCACAACACAACTCCCACGACGAACTTTGATACATCAATGTGACACAGTTTTGGATATCCTCCTTATCCTTTTGGTTGGCATTCATCAACCTAATGATGAGGTTATCTTAGAGTATCCCACTTTAGAGAACCTCTTGATGAAGAGACTCTTGAGGTTATTAAAATCATTATGTTCTGCATTATTTAGGCTAGTAACCCATGTCCATCCTTTGTCTCTTGAGGCAAAGTCCAAAAGCTTATGCTCGTTGAGCAAGGTTCGTGAGGCCATTCGCCTCGCATACTTGCTTGGACTGCTCCACAAAGCTATACAAGTCATTGCCAAGCTCTAATACCTATCAAGTTGCTTAGCAACCACATGCATTTTGGTCTGGCTCTTAGAGTTTGGCATGATTCCTAGTCCAACTAGCAAAGTAGTTGCTAGGAATGCTTTGCTTTGCTCTGCAATTGTATTGCCTAAGATTCATTTTTTTGTAAGAAGCTTGCTCAACAGCGTAAGATCAGTCTCTAGTGCTCTCTCCCTCTCAACATTTAGTCCTACCCTAATTCTATTGGTAAGAGCCAAGACGTGTTGAAGCAAGCTCGATCCTCGAGCTCCAAGCTCCAAGCTCCATTGCCGTGCGCAAGACATGAGAAGAGAAGAGAAGAGAAGAGAAGAGAAGAGAAGAGAAGAGAAGAAGAAGAAGAAGAAGAAGAAGAAGAAGAAGAAGAAGAAGAAGAGAGAAGAAGATGGAGAGCTCCTCCACCACGGTCCCTCATCATCTCATACACTCACTCCCTCACTCTCCCTCTCTTAAGCACAAGCACAAGCGAGAATAAGAAGAAGAAGAGAGCTAGTTTTGGCTACACACAAGAATGAGCTTCTTCATTCACTTTTTGCCTTTTATGAATGCCCTAGTCCTCTTTGGGTGCCGTTCCCTTTTTACATGATTGGCCATTTTAGCCCAGGTCCTCTTTTCCTATTCCCTTGCTATTTACATTGTTCCTTCACCCATGCCCATCTACCTTTACAAATTGCATAGGAGGGAGCCTAGCACTCTTTTACAAGGTTTTAGGATGCGCTTTTATATTTAAGATGCGCCTTTCCCCTTTTGCACTCGCCCTAGACTTTTAAATTTGCTACTTGCGCTTTTGGCCCTTTTCCCCCTGTTTTTTTGTTGGGCTGTCTTTTTTCGCTTTGTCATGCGTCTTTTTTTATTTTGTTTCGCTTTCTTTTTTATTTGCACTAGGGTTAACAGCAACTAGGTATGGACAAGTCGAAGTTATTGACCAATGATGGTGTAAGCTTGGTAGATATCCTAGATTTGGCTATGAGAATCTACACAAAATTAATATACTCGTTGCTTTCCAACAACAAGCACAACTCTATGATGAGTAGAATCCAAGGGGCAATTTAAAAGGTATAGTAATAGAGATAATGGATAGTAAATATCTTAATAGCTATATTAGAAAAACCATCCATAATGTAGCTAAGATGCTTAGATCTAGTACATGGGACTCAAAAAGATTTGGACCCATATCAACAGTTAGCAAAGAAGTGGAAAAGGAAAAAGCCACAATAATAGGATCTGAGGATGTCTTAACAACAATTATATAAGAAGCCATCAAGAACTCACATATAAGAGAGACAATCATAACCTTTGAGTGTGCTAGAGTTAGGTCGCTCAAGGGACCTAAGTAGCTTTTCCATTGCCTATCATTGGTGGCCTTGCTAAAGGTGTTGCCATACTAGTACTTGCTTTTGATAAGCTTCCTACATTGAAGCCCCATCAATGATAGTTCTTCTTCCCTTGAGGGTTGTTCAACTGATAGTCTAATAGCTAGGGCGAAGTAGTCCTCTTCTTGCTTCTTGAGAGTCGATCTTGCTCTTCTTGCTACTTCTATCTTCCTCTTCTTCATTGGCTCTTTTTAATTCCTTCTCCCTTTTGGATGCAACCTTTCCTCATTTGGTGGGTAGTTTAATGCTAGTTCTTCTTCCCTTGAGGGTTGTTCAACTGATAGTCTAATAGCTAGGGCTAAGTCCTCCTCTTCTTGCTTCTTGAGAGTCGATCTTGCTCTTCTTGCTACTTCTATCTTCCTCTTCTTCATTAACTCTTTTTAATTCCTTCTCCCCTTTTGATGCAACCTTTCCTCATCTGGTGGGTAGTTTAAAAGCTTTTCTCTTCCTTCCTTATTTGAGGTGGCTGATTTTGGCAATTCTGATTGTGCTTCTTGTTGCTGTTAGGTTTCTAGGCTTACTCATTCTAGGTCATGGAATCTTTTACTTCTCAATTCTGGTGATCGCTCTAGTGCTTGAGATTGAAGGATTGCTACTATGTGCTCTAGCTGATTCACTTTATCTTTCCTAGTTGAGCTTCTCTTGGGGATTTGACTTGATACTATTTTGTTGGGTCGTTGTTGTATCTTGTGTTTTAACCACATTACTACAAGTCTTCTTGCACTTTCCACCACTTCTAGTTGCAATGCCCAATTTAATTTAGTCCATCTGCATTAGATTTCGATATACATGAGATTAAGCAACAAACATTGGTTTTAGGACTCATAAACATACCTATACATGCATAAAAATAGTACAATACCTATGCAATCTACACATATATAATACATTGTTTTGGAGCTTCAAAACACCCTTCTTTTAGCCTAAAGATTCAATTCCTCCACCTGCTACAATAGTAGATCAAGAAACATCAAATTTTTCTTCAATATCCCTCTATTCGGGATAGCCCAAAGCAATATTCAGTCTCATAGATTCAAGGTAGATTTGATAAAGACCTTCATGAATAGCAATAGATAGCTTGTA
This sequence comes from Lygodium microphyllum, assembly GCF_053477565.2. NCBI lineage: Eukaryota > Viridiplantae > Streptophyta > Polypodiopsida > Schizaeales > Lygodiaceae > Lygodium > Lygodium microphyllum. The sequence goes on from NC_141155.1 coordinate 118,789,883, forward strand.
TTCCCTATTTACAACAATCCACAACAATTGTCTCCTTCATGCATCAGGCCACAAACACACTGAGGAGACTTCTCTTAGATCTTGTCCTTGATTTTTGCCACATAACTCTTAGTAAAACTCTAGCAAGTAGTAGTCTACTTTTCCCACTCTTCCTATCCACATTTTTACTCAAATATGAAGATGCCTATAACTACCTGTTTTTTTGCATCACAAATCTTTGAAGCTTCCCTACTACCCATACATAGTCTATTCCAACTTATAAACATGATTAGGATCCATTAAACTAGTCACAAACTAATGTCTGTGCAAGCACTTGATGCATTTCGCTAAACTTAAGTGTAGAATAAACTTCCTCCTCTCATGATAAATATTCACTGAATGTATATATTTAACATATACATAAATAACTCCAATCTCATAACCACCCAATTTAAAATTTCCACTTTCATAATTCTTAGAGTTTTCCTTGAGGCTATCTTCTAGCTTATAAGCATTAAAGAGGATTGAGCACAAGCTCTTATGTGATAAAACTATTCTACAATTTGTTTTTCTCTATCTCTTGGATTTCAATTGTTGTTTTGTATGTTTTAGTTCTACATAAATTATTTTCTTTGTGCTACAAACTCTTCTTACTTGAGTTCCAACAACTTTGGCCATATACACTAAATACTCCAATATCTTTGGTGAACATGATGTGAAATACTGAAGGAAGAGTTATGTAAAAGAAAAGAGAAAGAGATATTATGGAAATCTAGGTACAGCCAAGGGGAGTGATAGAGCTGACTCTGATTAGTCTTTCACCTCTTGTTAGGCCTTTAACCGAGCAAACTATGGATTGTGTCAAAGGAAAAGAAGTAGGAACATGCAAAACCAAAGGGGAAACAATTAGGCTATAAATTGCGATCGGACATAGAAAGTACCTCTGACTTGAAAAAGGTCTTAGAAAAACATATCTTGACTAGTAAGGTAGAATTTACCCCATGAGAGATTCTTGATATTACCAATAGAGGATTTCATGAAGAGATCATTGATATCATTAAGAGAAAATGACAATTTATTAGGGATCCAACACATGTTATGGTTCAGGAGGAAGAAGAGCCAAGATTGCAAGGTATTCAGGCAGTGCACAATGATGATGAAAGTGTTGAAATTGTAATTGTTGATGCTGAAAATGTAATTTATTGATGGTAAAAAGGCAATTGTTAAGGCTGAAAATGCAGTGGTTTGCAACCACATATCATCAAAAGGGATGTGTCAAATGAATTAAAATGATGAAGAGGATATAGGTGTTATACCTAGAAGCCATTATATGCAAAATCATTAGGCTAAAGCGACCATCGAGACAATAGTAAAAGTTGGGGATCATGAGACATGTTGCATCACTCTTATTGATCATGGCTCTAAAATTAATGTTATGGTCAAAAGTTTATATGAGAATGGAAAATGGCCAATGGATGTAAAGCATGGATGGAGAATGTGGTCTACTAACAATGCTCCTTGGGATTTTTATATGTCTTATTGATCATGGCTCTAAAATCAATGTTATGGTCAGGAATTTATATGAGAACTACATATGGCCAATGGATGTAGAACATGGATGGAGAATGCATGCTACTAAACAATGCTTCTCAAGATTTGTATACAACTTGTCCCAATGTAAAGGTAACTATTGAGGATATCCAGGATAATCAATGCTTCTTTGCGTATGATTCCTCTTCCTCTCCTATCACCCTTGGATAGCCATACATTATGATTGTACGCATAGAGACAAAGTTGTTAGATGATGGGTTAGTGTATGCAAGAATTAGAAGAAATGATAGCAACTGTGTTGTCTAGTTTCAAATGTTTGTGGAATCATGCAAGAAATCATGACAATCCAAGAGACTATAATTTGCCTCCTAATGTGAAAGAGTTTAGAGTTGCTCATGAAACAATGGATTTTCAATAGGTGCCATTATAAAGCGAGTCTACAATGATGTAAGATAGAAAAATATGTTTTTAGGGCACAAAATGACACGAGGGGATATGCATTATTGACATTTGAAGAATGCATATCCAAAATGTATGATGGGCTATCTTACACTAATACATTGGTTGAACTTTCAGCTATGTTGAAATTTGGGTTGAAATTGTAAAATTAACATGGTGCAAGTATGCTCTTTAGATATGTACTAAGTGATAGCAAAGTTTTTAAAGCATGAATGTATATGCTCAGATGAAAGGGCTAAAGTAAAGGTTGATATGAACTATAAGACTATGGATAAAAAAGTTAAACTAGTTACACTACCATTGCCTCTAAACAGTGAGAAAGAGACTAAATTGGCCTCTTGTCAGTAAAATTGGAGGGATCTGAAAGGAATTGGATACTCATTTACTATAGAATCTCTCAATGAGCTAAATATTACATGTAATGTCATTCTTTCACCTACATAGAAGCAATGTTTTGTGGATATGTTGTCTAGACATGGCAGAGTTCTTGCATTTCAACCACATGAGATTGTTTGTGTGGATCCAAGTATCTTTTCACGTATGGTTATTTCACTATTCCACATGTACCTTGTGACACTCGTGACCAATTCTAGTGCCAGAGGATTGTCTATCTAACCTGATTGATTTATTGAACAAAAAGATCAAGATGGGGATTTTAGAGCCTTCTTCAACTTCTGTAATATTTCCATGCAATAAAAGTTAGTTAGTTAGTTCGAAAGTTAGTTAATCAAATTATAAGTTAGTAAGATTACTAACTAAAGACTGACTAAGGTAAAAACTAGCTAACATTAATAACTAATAATTATTATTTAATTACAAATATTTTATTTAAAAATCAAGAGTCATAAATCTGATATTTTTCTCGGATTGACAAGGACCATAGCCACCCTTCACGTAAGTTACAACATGAACAAGGCTTATGAGCCATATTAATCACTAGTATTAATGTGTATAGTTTGGATGGCCCAAAAATATTAGATTTTGTGCAAAACTAGTATATTTTAAATAGATATTATCTTTAAAATATATGGAGATTTCTAAAACTGGATGTCATTTAAAAGAAATGACAAGTGATGTTTTAGTTAGTTTTGGAGATTTTATAAAAATTAAAAAAAATAAAGAGAGGGATTTGCGAAATCACGCACATCATGATCACAACCGCGATCGTAGTCTACAAACAGAAAACAGCACTTCGAACAGAGAAAAGAAGAATGAGTGAATGGAGAGCTTTCTAAGCAAGTGTCTTGAGGTTTTACCCCCCTTTCAGAGCCAATGGAACCACCAAATTTATGATCCGAGCATCAGATCACTAATGTTTCCAAGATCCCCCTCCACAAAGAGCTCCTCTTCTCAACTACAAGCCCTCTTCTCTAATTCACTATAAATATGAGGCATGGGGAGACACAAGAAAGCATAAGGAGATCCCAAGAGGCTACGAGAGAGAGGTAGAGAGAAGGATACCCCTCCAAGATATTGTGAGAGAGAGCTTGAGAGAGAGAGAGAGAGAGAGAGAGAGAAAGAGAGAAGAGTTACCCCGAGAGGCTGCACAATTCCCTCTATCTCAATCCTCAACTTAGTCATCTTCTCCTACACTCTCCCGTCTTGAATCTATTCCATCTTCTTAATCTCTTGAGTCTACTTGCGGACAATGACTCCCGAGCAAAGAATGTCACGTGCAAATGCAATCCCATAAGCAACAACGAAGCTTCAAACAAAGGCATTACCATGAATCCAATTGCGGTACCGGTTGTAAGTAATGCATTTCCAAATTGATAGATGCTTGTTTTGATTTGCGTATAAGATACGTTAGGCCCCATACTATGATGCATGACTATAGGTCATCGAAAGGGATAAATTTTATCTCACATATTCAAAAGATCGAGCTTGCAAAGTGCATGTATTAAGGAAAGCTAATTGCACCTAGTTGCATATGGCTTGTTCGTTGATAGAGCAATTACAAGCAAAAATCGGTCAAGGGTTATGAATGACATTAAAAATTATGCATACAAGTGTTAAGTAAAATTTACATAGAATCTCTCTTTGATCCCAAGGGGAAGAACATATATGTGATGGTAATGTTATCGCGAGTATTCTTGCATTGTTTGGCAAGAATACAATTGGTTTTTTGTTGGTTGATCTAACAATATCCTAAATGCTTTTTGTTAACCCCAACACGAAGAAAGCAAAAGAAAGAGGAAAAGACGCAGGGCAAAGGTGGAAAAAAGGTAGCCCGACTGAAGAAAGAAGAGGAAAAAAAACCAAAAGCGCAAGGGCAACCTTAAAAGTCCAAGGCAAATGCCGAAGGGGAAAGGCTCATTTTAAAATGGAAAAGGCGCACCCTGAAATCTTGTAAAAGAGCACCGGGCTCTCACCCGTGCAATTTGTAAATGTAGACACGCGGTGGAAAGGAAGCTAGGAGGATAGACGGACAATGAGAAAAGGGGCCTAGGCTAATGGCCGGCCATGTAAAAAAAAAGGGGGATGACCGCCCATGGAAATTAGGGCATGTATATAAAGTTAAAAAGTGAATTTGTAACTCACCCACCTAGCGATGCTCCTGTTCACTTTGTGGAGGAGCCCAATGAGGAAGAGGCATATGTCAATCCTTATGTATCCTACGACGAGGAGGGCAACCCAGTCCTGATGGACTATCGGCCAGTATCGGCGATGGCCTTAGGAAGAGGACGAGGCAGAGGCTTTGGAGGGCCAAGCCAGGATCCGGAAACATGCTAGACTTGCAGCCACCCAAGTCACATTTCATCACGCTGCCCAGAGCGAGAACAAGCTAACAAGGACAAAGCGGATCTCCGATGCACAGAGTGTGGAATCACACATCTGTTTCCTGACTGCCCTAGGCGAAAGCCATCAACGAGCGCTGCCAACATGCCATCGGTGCCTTTGGGGCTCTTTGGAGTTGAAACTTTCGGTAGTGAGGATATGCACATCCCACGACATGCTATGACGCAAGCTCAAACGAAACAAGCAGGCATCTCCTTACCAGGGCCAAGTAACCTTGATGCAACCTCAATAGGGAAGAAAAGCCGGAGGAGATGGAAAAAGAGAACTGAAGCGAAGATAACCCTTAAAATCGAGGAAACGACTACGCTGGTAACGGGAAAGAGGGTCACAGACGCAGAGGCAGAGACCTCGGCTCCTAAGACAACAGAGCTAGGGAGTGCCAAGGTAGGGAAATATCCCCATCCCAAACGGCAACTCGAAGCTATAGCCAAGGTCAAGAAGTGGGTCAAGGACGCCCAAAAGCACCTTGAAGATGCCAAACCCATATTGGAAGACCCTATGGACTACTTCTCCAGTGTTAGCACACCAGTCTCACCCTCAAAACCACAGGCTGGGAACATGCCTGCACCACTAAAAGCGGCTCAGCAACAAGGCCGGGGGGAAGCTTACCAGGGCAGACAAGATGCATGGCCTAGAACTGCCAGCCTCAGAGGAAGACAAGGGTCCAATAGCCTCCTCACAACTTTGCTGTCCACCCCATTAACTATAAGCATGGAGGATCTACTTAGGCAAAATCACTCCTTGTGGCACGAGTTAAAAGACTCGATCGAGGGACACGCGGAACTTGTGGGCACTGATCCGCAAGATCATGACGCAATTACACGGATCCCAAGTCTAACTCTACACGCAGATCCTAAGTCTTTGCACATCAATGCTTTTTGGGAAGGCACTGAAATGCACACAGTTTTGCCCGTCCTAGCCTTAGGGGACATGACTCGGAAGGGAATTGTAGACACAGGCGCCAGTGTTAGTGTGCTAAACCATGCAGTCCTAGAGGCGTGGGGAAACCCTCCGTAGAGACCGCTAGATTCAATGTCATGCTAGCAAATAGAATGAAGGTAAGACCATTTGGGGTCTTAAAGAATTGGCCGGTAAAGATTGTCGGTGTGCAATTCTCAGTAAACTTCATTGTCATGAAGGGAGTGGATTACGACATACTATTAGGCCGACCTTGGATGAGGAATGCACGAGTCATAGAGGATTGGGGCAATGGATTGATTTTCCTAGGGAACAGAACTAGTGCAGTGAGGGTAGAGATGGACACTTGGACGATGACGTTTGTTGACCTGGCTGCCATCTCAGCCATGCTAAAAGGCAATACTCAACCGACCAAGCCCTATGGATCGCTAGCTAGATATATTCCTTGCCCTGAGGATGAGAGGGATTGGATGCATATGCTAGCAACCATTGACCTACCATTCTCGAATGAGGAAGGACCACATTAGCAGGCTGCTAAAACTGCCACTGTGCCAACTGAGGAGCCAGTTGTGCCACTTTGCATGATGGTAGGAAGCTTGCTCAACCCAGGCAAACCGGCCTCATCTCGCATCCCCAACAACAAACTAGAGCTTCAAGAGATCGTAGAGTATCTAACCGATAAATTGAACGGCAATTTGGCCGCTAACTTAAAGCCTCTACGTGACCTTTTAGCTAAACCAAAATGGAAATGGAACAAAGTCCATGACCTGAACTTGTTATATAACTGGGCTTTAGTTACTGACAACAAGGAGAGTGAACAGGGAAGCTTAGGGGATGATGAGCAGTTAGAAGAACAGGATCCAGACGATGAGGAGTATGAGGACTATCGCTCTGCGGGAGAAGAGAGTGAAGAAGAGGTAGACACGATAGAGTACGACATGGAGGGAAAAGCGATAGAGCAAATCAGGGCAGACTTAAGGCCTAGGAAAGAAGGGCTCAGTCGAAATGAAAAATGAGTCATACTAATGGAGTGTGACAAATCCTGGCTGGAACGAATAGAAGCCATAGATTACGAACAAGTTGGAGTAGCACAACGATGGGTAATCCCAGTGCTCAAGACAGATTCACCTACGGAACTAAGACCCCCCGGGGAAACACCTTCCTCAAGTGAAGGATGCGAGTTCAACTCAGAGTCGGAAGTTAGTACTGAGAGTGATCCCGAGATGCCTCAACCCTCTGAGGTCAAACGCACCAAGGGAGACTTGCGAGTCCACTTGAGGCATAGGAGACTAAAAGAGGAGGCCAGGAAGTAAGCAAGGGGCTCGGAAGCAGAAAGGCAGAGGAAACCACTGGATCTATCCAAACGGTTTACAAAATTTAAGAAGGGTGACAGAGTGGTGGTCGTGCTAGGTGCAAAAAGACAAGGTCAGACTAGTGAACCGATAGAGGGACCCGCCAAAGTCAAAGAGGTTAACTTAGCTGGGAAAGGCAAAAAACCAAGACCGGTATTCGTCGCAGATGACTTGGCGAAAGAGGAAGAGACCAAACTTGTTGCGCTCCTGCAAGAATACATCGACGTGTTTGCCTGGACATTGTATGCACTTAAGGGAGTTGACCCTAGGGTCGTGACTCATAACATCCTAATGATTCCAAATGCAGTGCCAACAAAACAATGACCTTACCCCATGAATCCTAAATACGCCCATGCAGTGAAGGAGGAGATTGACAAACTCATGAGGGCAAGTTTCATATATGAGATTGAGCACACGGACTAGGTGTCACCTATCGTGATTGTCATGAAGAAAAATGGAAAAATCTGAGTGTGCGTAAACTACAAAAAAGTGAATGCCGTTACGAAAAGGGATAATTATCATTTACCTTATACCAAACACATGCTGGAGAGGGTAGCAGGGAAGGAAGCCTATAGTTTTCTGGATGGCTTCTCGGGTTACAATCAGGTGCAAGTGCACCCCAACGACAGCCACAAGACTGTCTTTGCCACGGAATGGGGCGTATTCGCCTACATTGTCATGCCTTTTGGGCTAATGAATGCACCCGCAACTTTCCAGTGCCTAATGTGCACTATCTTTAAAGACATGCTTGGGCGCGAACTGGAAGTGTTCATAGATGACCTATGTTTACACTCTAGTTGGGACAAACACTTGAAGAAATTGCGAGCTGTCTTTGAAAGGTGTAGGCTGTACCACCTCTCACTAAACCCCTTAAAGTGCCAGTTCTGGGTAAAACACGGATGCATCTTGGGGCACGTGGTGTCAAGGAACGGAATTGCCACTGACTTTTCCAAAGTCAGAGTCATTGTTGACCTACCGCCACCCGACAACTAAAAGGGAGTTCAATGCTTCTTGGTACACACTGGATACTATCGATGATTCATGCTAAATTATGCATTAATAGCTAGACCTTTGTACAAGCTATTGATAGTGTTTGAGTGGACGGAGGAATGCCAACGCGCATATGAAGAATTGAAAAAGGCTCTTACGACTGTACCAATCTTGCGAGCCCCAGACTGGAACATAACGTTCCATATGCACATAGACGCCTCTAAGTCCGCTGTTGGAGCCGTACTATGCCAGCTTGGTGAGCATAACTTGGATTACCCGGTGAGTTTTGCCAGCAGGCAGCTCACAGGAACCGAGATGAACTATTCCACGACAGAAAGGGAGGGGTTGGCCATGGTATTTGCAGTAAAGAAATTTAGGCATTACCTGTTGGCCACTCCCTTTGTCTTCTTCGTTGACCATCAAGCCCTACTATATCTTGTGAACAAGCCTTGCACTACGGGGCGCATAGCTAGATGGTTACTCCTTTTACTGGAGTTTGACTTCTCTGTGGTTGTACGCAAAGGAAAGCAGCACTACATGGCTGACCACATGTCTCGTATACCCACAGAAGAAGCCGTTGGACAAGGCGTGCCTGATGATTTACCAGACGCCCATCTTTTTAACTTGTCTAGTGAACGAGAATTGTTTAGAGCGGATCTGATGCCATATTGGGCCGATGACATAGTGTAAGTGCTAGAAAATGGACTACCAGAGCGACCCATTGAGAAGGCCAGGCTGAAGAGACTTATCCTGAAAATTCAGTCCTACCAACTGATAGATAACTGGCCAACTCTACAGGATGGGACAAGACGGTTTATTGCGCAGATGTGTGTGTGAGCACGAGATGCATGATGCATTAAACAAAGCACATGGCGGAATCACTGGCGGGCATTTTAGTGGGGACACAACAGCCCGAAAGGTGCTACAATCCCAGCTATGGTGGCCCACCCTATTCCACGATGCAGCTAAATTTGTAAAACACTGCGATGAGTGCCAAAGGACCAAAGTGCCTGTGCGAAAGGACAAGATGGAGATGACCCCTGTCATAGCCCGACAACCCTTTGAAAAATGGGGCATCGATTTTATTGGGCCTATTAGTCTTGCAGCACAATATTCCCAAACTTGATACATCATAGTGGCAACCGACTATTTAACAAAATGGGTAGAGGCACGAGCCACAAGGAAGAACGATGCTAGGACCACCACAAAATTCTTGTGGGAGCAGGTCATTTCACGATTCCGTTGTCCAATCGAACTTGTAAGCGACCAAGGCACACACTTCATTAATGAAGTGATTGCCCACTTGCTCTCTACCTTCCTAATAATTCATCGGAAGTCCTCTCCCTATTACCCTTAGGCTAATGGCCAAGCCGAATCCACAAACAAAAATCTAGTCAATGTGCTTACAAAAGTCGTGTCTACTTCGAGAAGTGACTGGGATAACAAGCTAATGGCGGCCTTGTGGGCCTATCGCACAGCTTATAAAATGGCTATAGGACAGATGCCCTTTAGGCTAACTTACGGAACTGAAGCCATTTTGCCCATAGAATTCTTCATCCCTAGTTTGAGGCTAGTAGTCCAGGAACGTTAGGAGGGAAGAGAGGCTTGGACCAACCGCTTAGTAGAACTTGAGTGCTTAACGGAGACCCGACTCCTTGCCACTCACTCTTTGATTTGTGAAAAGGCTCAACGAAAGATGTGGTTTGACAAGCATGTCACGCAGCGAGACTTCGAACAAGGGGACCTTGTTCTGCTGTACTTGGTAAAAGGACATAAACAGAAGATGAAGTTTCGAGGGCTAGGGCCTTTCAGGGTATGCGTAATCGGTAGGACCGGAAATGTCGAGTTGAAGACACTTGACGGTGAGGGAATAGGCTTTTTTAATGGCAGCCGCATTAAGAAGTACTATCCTCCTTCACATCCGTTACACGAGCCACCTATGCTAGAACCCCCACCGAACGTCTGCATGGCTACTGTAACTGACTTGACAGATCAGGACGAAGAAGTAGTGGCACCGACATACCTGTGGATCACAGTTGCAGCAGGAGCGGTGTATTCTTTCAACGCCTTGATTGATGAAGGTGCTAACTACAACATCCTAACACATGACCATTGGACATGCATTAGTCAACTGCAACTACAGCCCACTAACGCTCAACTCACCCCGTTTGGGGGTATCGCTTTACCACTCCTAAGAAAATGCAAGGTGGTCGTTTCCATCGAGTCTGAAAGTTTACCAGCCTTCTTCCATGTGTTGCCTGACACTAAGGACGCTGGTAATGTATCACTATTAGGTCGCACTTTCAAGAAACAAACCAACTATAATGTGGATTACAACCTAAATCGCATACATCTTGCCATCGGCAATGTGTGCATAGTGACGACTTTCAGCAAGGGCTGCCCTAACTCCCCCACTTTTACGAAGCCGCCGATAGAAACCCCTATGACCACGTTTCAGCCCGAGTCTAAACAAACGGAAACTACGGCCTCGTGCCGAGTTCTCAACCCCAGACCCATGCCCACCAAGAGCGCTCACAAGGCCAAAGAGTCCAAGTTTCTATGCGTGCCGAAACGGCAAAAACCACATCCGGGTAAACCACCCAAGTGTGATTCTAAACGTCCAAATTATCAACCGTCCCGAACCAAGAGGCAGTCTAGGCGCTATCGCTGTAGACGCACAACCACGCCACGCTGGATTCCCAAGGCCCTCTTGCGAGGGCACAAGGATACCACGAGGGCAATCCCTGGATTTGGGTGCCTAAAAAGGGCCAGCTAGGAAGCTCATCTACAAGAAATCTCACCCTAACGAGAAAGGTTTGCACAAGTGGCGCCCAGAACACAATTAACAGGCCAGGGCCAGCGGTGGCTAACAAGCCTCAGCTCATCTATCGACCAAAGCAAATGCCCCAGGCCCTAAACCTACCTAATCCTGAGAACTTACAAACCACGATGACTGCTCACTCAGAACCAAGTACAACCCCCATGCCTCTAGAGCTTCCTACAGCATCTCAAAGCGCTTCCCATTGCGAGGCCCGACCCGTGACACCGATAAGGAAGTCGTAACTATCTAGTCCACTTGCACCAGCCCCACCAGAGGGTCTTAAACCTTCATATGCAATACAACCTTTCCTCTCTTTGGCTAAGGACCTTGCCACAATTTCTGGGGATGATTTAATAACCTGCATTAAAATGTTAGACGAAACTTTCACTACATTTGCTAGAAGCTACGAGAGGCTAGACCTAGGTCTTCTTGACGAAACGCTTGCTTCGGATGTTCGTGCATTACCATGCACTTGGGAGGAATACGAACTTATGACCACTAAAGTTTCCAAAATTGCCGCCAAACTGATAGCAAACGATGAAATCTCGAAGGATCAGGCTACACTCAGAAGACTTATCACTTCTTATCGTAAGCCTCCACGTTCTGCTCCTGAACAAGAGCTGCAAGAGCTCACGCAGATGGCAAGCTCACCTTCCACATTCTTGCACCAGTGGTTTACGCTAAGGATCCAATGGGAGAAAAAGGGTTGTTGCATAATGACCAATGCTGAGCAACGCAGGGCAATCAAAACTATCGAATATGACCCCACGTACGTGGCACCTATCTCATTTAGGGTCTTGGCCATCACCCGTGATCAGCATTTGGATGACCATGTGCTCGCCCACCCCTACATTGATCAATTCCTCACCCAAGAGGAATTACATGTTGCCAGTCACCTCAGTACCGGAGATCTCTTCCATGACATTTTGACCTACATTTCCCAAGTCTCCATCCAACCATCCAATCTGGATTGTCATGCCCAACTCAAATACAATCCAAACTTCTATGATTGGCTATTGGCTAGGTAAGTCAACCCACACGAACAAGTGCTTACCTCGCCCTTCCTGTGCTAATCCTAGGAAGGATTCTTTGAAAGATTCCTGACGGAGGGGGGAGCAAGGTGACCAAGAGCAGAGAAAAGATGAAAAGTTATGTTATCTAGCTAGCAGATTGTTATAATTAAGAAAGTTTCTATGGAAGAATATTGCAGAATAAAACAATAGCAATGGTCAAGCCTCTAAGCAAGTGTGCCCACTTTAAGCCCATCTATTTTTCTCTCAAACTTAGTCCTAATTAGAAATAAGCCGATTGTTAGGCATTAATATTGGCATGGTGTGTTGACAGGTCACTGCCATGGCAGGACAAGACAAAGGAGGCAAACTACCATTCTCAGAAGAGGAAATGACCAAATTCGGCATCGCCATCGAGACGCGCAGATTCAGTCACTTCACCTTCAAGCACATACCGAATCTGGACAAAGCCATCATGGAGGAACCCACGATCAAAGACTTAGTGGACATATGTCATCTCCACAAGTACGTGGAGAAGGTGGGGCAGGCAGTGGATTACAGTATGTGCACGGATTTCCTGAGGAATTTCGACAAAAGCAGGAACTGTGGCACCGTCACAGTAAGGACAGGGGAGCAAGAAAGGAGAATCGAAGTGCCCCTCAATGCAACAATCATAGAAAAGGCCCTAGGGCTTGTGCCAAAGAAAGAGAGAAGGCCGAGGCGAGACGTTTACACCATGCTGGGAGTCAAGAAAGAAGCTGTGCATACTATGGATGGAATCAGCTTGGCTGACATCCCGGACCCAGCGGTGAAACTACAAGCAAAAATGATACATACCCTCTTCTCCGGCCAGTGTTACAATGCGCTGATGAACAGGATCGAGGTCCCACTATTGGAAAGCATAGCAGCAGGAACCCCTGAAGAAGTAGACTGGAATGGATTCGTATAGAAGACCATTCAAAGTTCAACTACCCTCCTCACTCCAGAGGAAGCACCAGCAGAAGGAGAGTCCCTTGCCTCAACAGTGCGCTCCGCAAGGAAGAAACCTGCGTCGAAAGCGGCTACAATCAGATACTAGGGCATCCTGACAGCCATCATAGATGAAGCAATAAAGAATGAGGGTGTTATGGAGGAGCAAGTGGTGCATCAAAGCTCAGCTAACCACGGCGGAGGGGAATCGAGCAAAAGAACAATAAGCGATAAGGGAGAGTAGGAAGTGCCGCCTCCAATAGCGACCAAACCCGCAGAACAAAGCAAAAGTGATAGGAGACAGAAGGAGAAAAAAGAGAAATTAAGTAAGGAAGAACGGACTGACATCAAAAAGGCTAAGAAAGAGTCTCGAAGGGCCGAGGAAGAAAGGAGGAGGAAAAAGGAGGAGGAGCTCGCTAGAATAGGAGAGGAGTCGAAGAAGGCGGAAGAGGACAGGAAGAGGAGGGTAGAGGAACAAGCCGAGGAGCAGCGACTCAAGGAACTAGCCGAACTGGCGGAAGACAACCGAAGGTCAGTGAAAGAGACCCATGGGGACGGAGAACTCGAACCCGCAAGCCCTGGCCATAAAGCTGAAGCCAACACAAGTGTGAAAGCAGCACCGGTGGTCGTAGGCAAGGGCAAGTCCCTCCTACATCCACTTTCTCCCTCCTTTGTGCCAACAACATCTCAAATTACGATCGCAACTGCTGCACAACCCACGCCTCCTTTCGACGCGGCACAGCT